>NW_015175987.1:558854-689608 GCF_001447785.1 Gekko japonicus | reverse complement strand
ATGCATAATCTTATAAACCTCGATCATGTCAGCCCTCAGCTGTTGTTTCTCCAAGCTAAAGAGCCCCAAGTGCTTTAACCTTTCTTCATAGGGAAAGTGTTCCAACCCTTTTATCATTCTAGTTGCCCTTTTCTGCACTTTTTCCAATGCTATAATATCCTTTTTGAGGTGTGGTGACCAGAACTGTACACAGTACTCCAAATAAGGACGTACCATCGATTTATACAGGGGCATTATGATACTGGATGATTTGTTTTCAATTCCCCTCCTAATAATCCCCAGCATAGTGTTGACCTTTTTTATTGCAGTCACACACTGTCTTGACATTTTCATTGAGTTATCTACTACGACTCCAAGATCTCTCTCTTGGTCAGTCTCTGCCAGTTCAGACCCCATCAACATGTATTTATAGTTAGGAGTTTTTGCATCACTTTGCACTTGGCCACATTGAACCCCCATTTGCCATGTTGATGCCCACTTGCCCATCCTTGACAGATCCCTTTGGAGTACCTCACAATCCTCACTGGTTTTCACCACCCCGAACAACTTCATGTCATCTGCAGATTTAGCCACTTCACTGATTACTCCCAATTCCATATCATTAATAAACAAGTTAAAAAGCATCGGACCCAGTACTGATCCCTGCAGTACCCCACTGCTTACCACCCTCCACTGAGAAAATTGCCCATTTATACTCACTCTCTGTTTCCTATTAATCAGCCAGTTTTTGATCTACAAAAGGACTTGTCCTTTTATCCTGTGACGATTGAGCTTACTCACTCTCTGTTTCCTATTAATCAGCCAGTTTTTGATCCACAAAAAGACTTGTCCTTTTATCCCGTGAGCAAACTTCAGAGGACAGCGGAAGACAGGAAGGCCTGGCGTGATCTGGTCCATGGGTTCGCAAAGAGTCAGACTCGACTGTGCGACTGAACAACAACATTGAGCTTACTTAGGAGCCTTTGATGAGGAACTTTATCATAAGCTTTCTGGAAGTCAAGGTAAACAACATCTATTGGGTCCCCCTTGTCCACATGTTTGTTCACTCCCTCAAAGAACACTAACAGGTTAGTGAGACAAGATCTTCCCTTACAGAACCCATGCTGAGTCTGCCTCAATAGGTTTTGCTCATCTATGTGCCTATTAATTCTTTTCTTAATAATAGTTTCCACCAATTTACCTGGTATCAAAGTCAGACTGAGTGGCCTATAATTTCCTGGATCACCTCTGGAACCCTTTTTAAAGATGGGAGTGATGTTAGCTACCTTCCGGTCCACAGGAATGGAGGCAGATTTCTTAGGGAATGTTCTCACCACTAGTATCACTTCTGAAAATAATTTGAACAGTTTCACCCCCATCTAAATTAGTTCTGTTTAATTTAAACTGTTTCATATATTTTACTAAAAACATTTCAGGTTTTTAGACATTTTCACAGAGAGTTGCTGTAAAAAACGCCACGGGGATACAGCCTTTAATTTAAAAAACAAACAAAACAAAAACTCAAAAAACTGAATTAGAAATAAAAGTTTCTAAATACTGGTAGGTGAGAAAACAAAATGTAGTAGTTTGGAACCTCAGCAAGAAATCTTTAGAGGGATAGTTTTACAGTCACCTTTAATTTCTTTTTTCATCCAGGAGAAACATTTACAGTTTCAGTGCTGCAGGTCAGGAAAATATTGCAATTGTATCCACCCTCAGTGTAGCAGTAGGGAAATGGAAACCTAGATTTTCATTAGATTTTTTTAATTGTCACACTATGGCACACCAAGCCACTGTTTACTTGAAATTATCATTAATAGATGTAATCTTTAGTTTAACTAATTAGATGCTTTTAGTTTTCAGAAAAGCGCCTGACATAATTTGACAACACCATTTAATTAGTGCTGGGTGTTTAATGGAACTCTAAAGACCTGTGAAAAGCAAAAAGGTGTTAAAGATGGAGAGATTTGCAAGAGAATTTTTAAAACCTTTGTGAAGAGAATATCTCAGAGTAAATATCTGTTAATTATGAAAGACCAGATGAAGGCTGGTTCTAAGTAGCTGGATTAATTTGGACTAATATTTTATTGCCAGACTGGTGCAAATGGGGTGCACTTTGGGGCTGTAAAGGTACCGACTGCTAGATAAATGGTTATTGACATCCAAGTTTGATTAAATATAACTTTTACACTAAATTTGGCTGTTAACGGTAAAATAAAGGTCTTACTGTACTTGGTGGCCTAATGCTATGCATGTTTACTGAGAAGTAAATCCCATGGAGACTTATTTGCACACAAGTGTGCATCAATTACAGCCTTTTACATTCGTTCTTCACAATCCATATCAAATGCATAAAATACATCCTATAGTTTACACAAAGAGGTCTTGAGAATCATGGCTTAGATGATTATCACCATGTATAGTTTGAAGATAACATTCTTCTTTGCTCCCATAACTTGACAAAGTGGAACAGTAAAAGCTAGCTGTACTTACAAATTATTTTTTCTGAAAGCAGTATCTCTTGGAAAAGATTTTGTCCTGTACTAAATCAATATGTTTTACCAACAATGAAATAATGTATTATGAACATGAAAGCCCTATTTTATTTTTGTCTCGAAAACAAAAATTGTTGTGGCAGCAATTGTTTTCTCCCTTTCCATTTCCTTGTCATACATAATAACTTCCCATATAAAAACAACTCCACACTATGGGTTGGATCCAGAATAAATTTTCCAGTGGCAAAATGGAACTTTTCTGCCTCCCTATCCCCACAGGAGCCCACTAATCTCCATGAAAAAGCTGCTTTTGTGGGATGGGGGAACTCTGAGGACTCAAGAGGGCAGACTGCAATGGGAAGGGGGGATCAGTGGAAATTGCCTGTTTTGTCTGGAACATTCTTCTGTGCAGGTAGCCATTCTTCCATTCCAGTCAGCCTTCATACATGTGCTCCAAGGCTCAGCTAGAACGTGCATTATGTTATTAGAATAATCTCAGTCCTTACATGTTATTGTTTTGACAGACCATGAGTTGCACTAAGTAGGGATGTTCTCTGAAATGTTATTTGTGTTGCATAACTACATGTTATGTCTGGGGCTGCTTTCATACAGTGTCAGGAAAAGCTTGTCCACCCAGTGGGCAAGCAGCAGTGAGGGAATGAGTTGTACAGGGATAGCATGCACTTGCTCCACCCCCACTGCTGGCACCACTCCTCTCCACTCATTCCTGCCCACTAGGTTGGTACAGAAGCACTACCTTGAAACAGTTTTGCACCTGGTTCCCACAGTCTGGCAACCTCCCCTCCCAACAACAGCCGAGCCTCAGCTGAGTTGTGGGGTTTTTTTTAAACGCTGTTACAGGGCTAAATTGGGGGGGGGGGGTGACTATCACCATTTTGAAGGCAGCACTAAGCTCTGTCTCGCTCCAGGTTGAAAGCAGAGAGCTTTCACGTGGAGGCTCTGCTTGCAGTGAGCACTTTACCTCAGAGCAAATAAGACTTTTCTTTGCTCCAGCTTAAAAGGAAAACCCCAGGTACCCTACAAGCCATGCCTGGAAAGAGTATGACATTCAGTGTTCCCTCTAAGCTGAGTTAGTGTGAGCTAGCTCACAGTTTCTTAGCCTCCGGCTCACATGTTTTTGCCTTAGCTCAGGAAGGATGGCTCCAGAGCAAACTAATTTAGGCGGTAGCCAAATCGCTCGATCACCACTTTAATGCCGGTAACTCACAAAGTAGATTTTTTGCTCACAAGACTCCACAGCTTAGAGGGAGCATTGATGACATTGTGTAAAGGTAAAGGTAAAGGTTCCCTTGCTCGAAAGCCAGTCGAATCCGACTCTAGGGTTGCGGTGCTCATCTCCGTTTCAAAGCCGAAGAGCCAGCGCTGTCCGAAGACATTTCCGTGGTCATGTGGCCGGCATGACTAAACACCATGGCGCACGGAATGCTGTTACTTTCCCACCGAAATGGTCCCTATTTATCTACTTGCAATTTCTTGCTTTCGAACTGCTAGGTTGGCAGGAGCTGGAACTAGAGACAGGACATTGTGTGGGAACTCCTAAATAAAGCGGTGGCATGCTGCTTCCCACACTTGGGAAAGTCCCCATGCGGAAACAGCCTGGGTCCACCACAAGGGCTTTCTATGAGGCATTTGCTGCAAGTTCCTGAATAGGAACTCAGTCTCCAGGTTACAAGAGTCTGATCTGGATCAGGATCAGGACCATGATTTATAGGGAGAGGAGAGTTAAGCTCTCTCCCATGCCATTTCTCCAACCTGAAATGACCCAGGAGAGATGCTATAGGCCCTACTGTGGAAACCTACGTCTACCTCATCAGAGTACATGGAGCCTCGATCAGCACCAGTAGTGGTTCCCCAGGTGTGTTTCTAGTTAGAAAAAAATGTGGGGGGAAGTCTAAGCCCTCTCTTCCCAAGAGCCAGGGTCCCAGGATGAATCTAATGAGGCTGGACTACATAAGAGAAAGAGGTAGATTTTTTTAGAGTACCAAACTGTTTGGGCATTATGGGTACAGGATTAAAATATACAGTAATTTTTCTTATTCTACCTCCAGTTTAACATTAGAAGAGCTTGTTTCTTCCCCCCCCCCACACTAGTGATTTAAAAGATTCTATTCTAGTGAATTAAAATAAAATTGTAGTTTAGCACTAGGGAACTTGAGTTTGCTAATATCTTATTGGCCACAATTGTTAATATATAATAATTTAAATTAAAGTGTGACATTATTATTATTACTGTTGTTGTTTTGATTCAGAGCAGGTAATAACATAGAAAATCCACAGAAATAAAATATAAACAATTCTGTTGTTCAGTCGCACAGTCGAGTCCGACTCTTTGCGACCCCATGGACCAGCTCCCTCCGGGCCCTCCGGTCTTCCGCCATCCTCTGAAGTTTGCTCAACTTCATGTTCGTTGCATTGATGACACTGTCTAACCATCTCATCCTTTGCCGTCCCCGTCTTCTTTGACCTTCAATCTTTCCCAGCATCAGGGTCTTCTCCAGTGAGTGCTCCCTTCTCATTTGGTGGCCAAAGTATTTGAGCTTCAGTTTCATTATCTGGCCTTCCAGGGAACAGTCAGGGTTGATTTCTTTGAGGATTGACTGATTTGTTCTTCTTGCAGTCCAAGGGACTCTCAAGAGTCTCCTCCAGCACCATAGTTCAAAAGAATCTATTCTTCGGCGCTCGGCCTTCCTTATAGTCCAACTCTCACAGCCATACATGACTACTGGGAATACCATTGCTTTGACCATGCGGACTTTTGTTGGCAGGGTGATGTCTCTACTTTTTATCATGCTGTTTAGGTTCGCCATCACTTTCCTCCCAAGGAAATCTTTTAATTTCATGGCTGCTGTCACAGTCTGCGGTGATCTGGGATCCCAGGAACGTGAAGTCTGTCACTACTTCCACGACTTCCCCTTCTATTTGCCAAGGAGTGATGGGGCCGTTTTTTTTATGTTGAGCTTCAAGCCCACTTTTGCGCTCTCTTCTTTTACCCTGAGCAAGAGGTTCTTGAGGCCCTCTTCACTTTCTGCCATCAGAGTGGTATCGTCTGCATATCTGAGGTTGTTGATCTTTTCCCCAGCAATCTTAATTCCCGCTTGTGATTCATCTAGGCCAGCATTTCGCATGATGTACTCTGCATATATATTAAATAAGCAAGGTGACAATATACATCCTTGTCGTACTCCTTTTCCTATGCGAAACCAATCAGTTGTTCCATATCCGGTTCTAACTGTCGCTTCTTGGCCCTTATACAGGTTTCTCAAGAGACATGTGAGGTGGTCTGGTACTCCCATCTCTTTAAGGACCTGCCATAGTTTGTCATCTCTTTAAGGACCTGCCATAGTTTGTTGTGATCCACACAGTCAAAGGCTTTAGCATAGTCAATGAAGCAGAAGTAGATGTTTTTCTGGTACTCTCTTGCTTTCTCCATAATCCAGCGAATGTTGGCAATTTGATCTCTAGTTCCTCTACCTCTTCGAAACCCAGCTTGTACTTCTGGCAGTTCTCTATCCACGTACTGTTGAAGCCTAGCTTGTAGGATCTTGAGCATGACCTTGCTAGCGTGTGATATGAGTGCAATTGTGCGATAGTTTGAGCATTCCTTGGCATTGCCCTTCTTTGGGATTGGAATGTATACTGACCTTTTCCAATCCTGTGGCCACTGTTGCGTTTTCCAAATTCTACAGTACAACAATAACATTTAGGTGGCATATAAAAGGAGCACAACCTGGTGCTCCTTATCCCAGGAGGGAAATAAATATCCTAGAATCAATCTGGTAAGAAGGAGAGGTGGACAGGAAAAGGAAAGAAGAAAGAGGAGAAGGCAGGGAGGCCAGTTCAGAATGGACACCATCGCTACCCTCAACCATAGGCTTGGTGAAACAGCTTTGTCTTGCAGGCCCTGTGGAACTGCATCAGATCCTGTAGGGCCTAGATCTCAACCAGCAGAGTGTTCCACCCATTCTAACCCAGGGCTGAAAAAGCCCTGGCTCTGGTTGAGGCCAGTCGGACGCTTTTTGAGCCAGAGATCACCAGTAAGTTATTGTTGCTGGAGTGTAGTGCTCTTTGGGGGATGTACCAGGAGAGGCAGTCCCAAAGAAATTATTTAATGGAAATAATACAAGGAAACTGAGCTCCTTCTTCCATGATAACAACATAAAAGAAGTTCAGGGATACCTTAGACTAACAAAATTTATTCCAGCATTTATGAGCCAGGGTTCTTTTTATGAGATGCACTGAAGTTGATGCTTTTATATTCACAACAGAAATGGGGTGGCGGCAGGTGGGGGAGGGGTGATGTTACAGAGAGAAACTGGTTTCAAACGAAGTCCAACAAAAAAGGTAATCAGTTCACTTGGAGTAAGTGAGGTCCACTTCCAATTGTTGTAAAAGGTAAAGGTTCCCTTGCTCGAAAGCCAGTCGAATCCAACTCTAGGGTTGCGGTGGTCATCTCCATTTCAAAGCCGAAGAGCCAGCGCTGTCCGAAGACATTTCCATGGTCATGTGGCCAGCATGACTAAACACCAAGGCGCATGGAATGCTGTTACCTTCCCACTGAAGTGGCACCTATTTATCTACTTGCAATTTCTTGCTTTCGAACTGCTAGGTTGGCAGGAGCTGGAACTAGAGATGGGAGCTCACTCCATCATGCAGTACACTTGGGTCTTGAACTGCTGAACTACCGACCTTCCACAGCCTGCAGTTCAACATCTTAACCACTTGAGCCACCGTAGCTCCTTCCAATTGTTGACAAATAGGCAAAGTAGAAGTAACAAAATCTAGTGCAAGAAAAGAGGCAGTCACAAAGGTATAGCTTAACAAACTGGCATCTGGAAAGGGTGGGATTTGCATGATATTAGTGCTTAAAGCTTCCTTGACCCACAGAGAAAAGTGGGGTAATCACAATAAATAAAAATAAACTGCAGTGTGTGAGGAATCCTAAGTCCCTGTTAAGGTTGTGGGGGTTGGGGGGATAGTCTTGAACCTGTTAATTGTATTCTCCCTTTGAAGATCCTTTGTAGGACAACAATAACTCTTAGAACAGCATCAGAATGCTCTAGAACAGGGGTGTCAAAGATGTGGCCTGGACCAGATCAGGCCCCTAAAGGGCTTCTATTAGGCCCACAGTAGAAATGCCTGTCTTCTGCTTCTTCTTCCAGTTTTGCTGCTGCTGCTGCTGCATCAAAGCTTTCTTTGCCAGACTGTCTCAATTGCTCATGAGAGATAGATAGGCAAGCTTCTGTTCTCTGCACTGGTGGAGACTCCTTCCTTCCACCTTCCAGGGGGAGAGACAGAATGAGCCAGAGCTTGCTTCCTGGCCAGGCAGCCTCAATCACACAGGTGAGATAGGAAAGCCTTTCTTCCCTTCCATTGGCTGAGGCTCCTCCCCAAATGGAGGGAGGAAAGGAGGGAAAGCTTGCTTTGCTTGGCTGCCTGAATCACAGGGGAGAAATACAAAGCAACTAAGACCAAGGTATAAGCTTTTGTGCGCCTTAAGAACATGAGAGAAGCTAATGTTGGATCAGGCCAATGGCCCATCTAGTCCAACACTCTGTCACACAGTGGTCAAAAATACTAGGTGTCATCAGGAGGTCCAGCAGTGGGGCCTTTCTACAGGGTGTATGTTTGTTATGCTGTGCAACTGGGTTCCCTCCCCTTTTCACTGTATTCATGTCCTCATGATCCAATCTTGCTCAGTAGGAAAGCAATGTGAACTATTTAGATTAGGAATAACAACAAGCCAGTGAGGTGGATTAGGCTGAGAGTGTGTGTCCAGACCAAGTTCACCCAGCACATTTCCTTTGGGGATTTTGAACTTCGACTTCCCAGATAGTAAGCTGATACTGACCACTGAGGAAGACTATAGTTTTGTAGACAAACACATAGCCCTGAGTCTGTGTCATGGTGCCTTCTCATATTCCTGACCAGCACACGAAGCAATTTATGTACAAAAGCTCACAATGCCCAGCCATTTCATGTTTTCTCCTGGGTCCTAGGCTCAGAACTCTGAGCCTCAGAAATCTACAGAGATTTCTGTAGTGAATGTCAATAAATCAAAAATAGGTTTGCAGCTCAGAGATACACACTTGAACAAGATTGCAACAGCACAGAGATTTTGATGCAGTAATTCAGAGCAAGAGGTGTCAGTTATCAGACACTGTTAAATAAACAAAATAGTACAAGAGTGATAATGTTTTAAGCATGTTTTTATTTTAAGTTAAAAATCTTTGTTTTTATGTCCTTTATAAAGTTTATATCTCTGCTACCTGGCATTACATTTTATGACACACATGCCCCGGCCCAACAAGGTCTCATTTATGTCAGATCCGGCCCTCATAACAAATGAGTTCGACACCTCTGCTCTAGAAGATTAAAATGTTCACCCACAGTTTTCTGAAAATGGTGGTGTTTAATTTCAGATTTGTGTCCGTTTATTCTTTTGCATAGGGACTGACCTGTTTGTCCAATGGAGAGAGTAGAAGGGCATTATTGATGTATAATGGCATATATTACATTATAAGATGAACACATGAATTAGCCCAAGATGTTATTTTCAGATCCTGTGATCATATTGTTTGATTGAGAGCCAGTTTGGTGTAGTAGTTAGGAGTGTGGGCTCGGATCTGGGAGAACTGGATTTGATTCCCCACTCCTCCACATGCAGCTGCTGGTTGACCTTGGATCAGTCACAAGTTCTCTCAGAGCTGTTCTCTCAAGAGCAGTTCTCTTAGAGCTCTCTCAGCCCCACCTATCTCACAGGGTGTCTGTTGTAGGGAGGGAAAGGAGATAGTAAGCTACTCTGAGACTCCAAGTGAAGGGTGGGGTATAAATCAAATCTCTTCTTCTGTGTGAGTACAAACTTGGCATCTCACTTTGTTCCATAGACTGATTCTTCTGTGTCTCTGAAATTCATCGTTGGGTTGCAGGTGAAAAGTTGTTTTAGGTGAGGGCTGTCTGTTATTAACTAGGTCTCCTTAAGCAGGAGGCCTCTGCTCTGACAGATCCATACCACTCCGGTCGGTACATGACTGTCAGTCAAGAGACACAGACTCCATGATGTTACTAACACAAACTACACAGTTTATTAGAAGGCACTATAGTGTGCAGGGCTCTAGTCGGGGGGGAGCTCTCAGGTACGGAGCTCCGGGAGGCCTCTGCTCTGACAGATCCATACCACTCCGGTCGGTACATGACTGTCAGTCAAGAGACACAGACTCCATGATGTTACTAACACAAACTACACAGTTTATTAGAAGGCACTATAGTGTGTTATACAACATGAGCATACCTATCATAAACTTGCTCTCTATAAATCTGAGCAATATAGGCCCCCCGACTTAGGACCTCAGTTTATGCTAGGGACTCAACGTTAATTAGGTAGCGTGCTCACATATCCTGAGTCCCCTTTGTTTCCCCAGGCTATCAGGCTCAGCTTAGGAGAGACGAGGAGGGCACATAAACAGTCTCTACTGCCCAGAGATTCATTCAGACTCCCAGCTCATAAAACATAAAGGTTTATTTGGAGTGATTAAAACAAATAGGGGGAGTTTACAAAATAAAATAGACAATAGACAAAACCTACCCTAACTATGCTAGCTACTCTAAACAAATGGTTTGTTGTTCCTTTCTCCCTGGAACTCCACCTCCGTTTTGGCTTGGCTACTTGCTTCAGGGTTTGCTCACAGCTTGAGCGGTACCTCCCAGGGCTTGCCAACTGTCCTGGAGGCTTCCTCTGGTTCCTTAGCACAGCCAAAGCTTGCTTGCTTGCAGACACTTGTGATCTTCTAAGCAGCCCCTGCACCCGGACTATACCTCACGGTGAGCAGTTCAGGAAGATTCTCGCCGCGGCTCTTGGCTTCTTCAAGGCCACGTGCAGCATTCCTGGCATTCGTCAAGCTGTCGCCTTCAGTCTCCTTGCTTGCTTGGAACGCGTAGTCGTGTGTATTCAGGCAAGTTCATAAGTCTTCCTTCATTCCTCCATCATGAATAATTCTGCCTCTAGGACTGAATCTTTATTCTTTGATTCCCCAATCCCCGTCCTAGACTAATTAGGGATTGCTGCCTTAACCCAGCTGGTTCCCATTTACTTAGATTATAGAACGTACTGATTCTGATTACACTTACATGCCTTCTATCTGAGATGATTCTGCAAGTCAGTATCTCTGGCATGACAATACCACTACAGCAAATAATATGGAATACATAAACAGGCAGTGCATAAGCATAACCAAATGATGACCCATAAACCACTATGCATTGCAAATAGTCTTGAAACAAAAGGTTGCAAACATGACAGCCAGTTTAATGCATATTAGCTATTCTGTGGGTCTCTTAACTTCTGATTCCTGAGGACCAGAAGGAGGGGAAGGCAAGAGTGGGGGGATAGGCCCTTAGAGACCTCAAGACAGAACAGCATAGCATAGCATGCAGAAGGCATACAGACCCCCCCCCCAAAGAAAATGGTGCTGCCCAGCCTGCCTTCATACTGGACTTTTCTGCATTTCCCTTGGTTGGGGTGGTACCATGTTGTCTTTAGAGGTAGGTAGAAGGCATGGACTTACTTTCCTCTCATTTATTGTTTGCTTGAGCACCCAGAAAACAATAGTCCTCCACACCCATGACATTTTCCAGTATCCCCAAAACAATATACCAAGCAGATTGCTTCTTATATGTAATAAGACTGTATTTTTAAAATCAGAGTTGCAGGGGTGCTTCTGAGTCACAGAGACCTTCTGCTTCCTCAGCAATCAGCAGAGCACTGTGGGGGCTTCAAATGAGGATTTTCAGGCTGGGGCCCAAGGAAGAATACTTCCATACAGCATGGTTGTGCCTGCAAACAGTTCTGGGTGTCCCACTTGTGTATGATAGCCAATGGCAGTAGTTTCTGTTATGTCAGGAACCTACAGACATCTCTTGGTATTTCAACAGCTGTTTATCTTAACTCAGTTGGCATAGCTGATGTACCCACATCTGGGTTCCTTCAGCTGAATCCACATAATCCTCTGAAGCTATTGGAATAATATCTCGAAATAATATAAAAAGTCCAACAAATGTGCTTTTCTCCACAGCACAATATTCTGTAGGTCCAAACACAGGTGGAGGTGTCTGGATGGAGTGACCATTTGGATCAGCTGCTTCTCTGAACGATAGTTTTCTCTTGACATTAGGAGGTTCTTTCCTAGTATTTACAGGTACTTATGTTATATCTCTGCAGTTTCAGCAGAAGCAGAGGTTTCTGATGACAAACTATGTGGAATTAGGGTCTGAAATCTGTTTTGTTTTGTTCTGATGGGGACAATCTGGGACCAAAGTGTGAGCAAGGAATGGCTTGTCATGCAAGGTCAGTGTGAGAAAAATACCATTGTTCAAGACAGGTTGCAGATCATTAACAATGCATTGGGAGCTTCAAGTGACAAGTGGTGTTCTGTTGTTATTTCCTTTGGTCTGGTCTTATAGGAGGTTATAGGAGGCTTTGTCAGTCTGCTTCTTTACTTCTTTGGGTGATTACTGTAATCCTGAGAATTCCTGCTGTCAGTCCTTCAAATGAGAGTCCTTGTCAAAGGGTTTAGATAGTCCATAGTGTTTGACTTTAGACAATGGATTGTTTGGTATGCTTCAGATGGCAGCTGAAAACATGCAGATATATATGGTGGTCAATGGGTTTCTACTAGTATAAAGAGTAGCTTGTGTGTCCATCAGGTTGTACAGTGGAGTCCAGAAAATATGTAAGTTTTGTGGACTGAGCTTCCTTTCCATGTAGCCAGATGATGAAAATGTCATGGATAAATCTCAAGTACAGGGGAGGAGTTCATGGGTAGGAAGTTTTGTGCTATGTCAACCATGAAACAGTTTGCATATTTTGGTGCTGTGTGGGTACTCAGGGCTAAGCCAGTAGTGTGAAGGTTCAAGCTGTTGTCATCTGTAGTTTTCGGTGAGGCCAAAATGGCAGAGCTTGATAGCAATGTCTGCTGTGGAATAGATGGGGATAATGTTCCTTGTGGCTTGTAATCCATCTTTGTGGGGGTGTTTATATGTAGAAAGTCAACATACATAATGGGTAAAATGATATAGTTGTGAGAATGTCAATGGATTAGCTTCCTCAAGAAGTTATTAGTATCACACAAGTAATTGGGTGCTGATGGTATGGGGCCTGAGAATGGAGTCCACATAACCAGACACCACAAAGTGATTGTGGCAATACTTGGGACAATGGGGCATCCTGGTTGCTAGACTTGTGAATTTTGAAGCAGCAGATTGTGTTAGATTGCGCTAACAAAGGACTCTTAGAGTGATTCAGCAAGTGATTCAGCTTTATTGGAAGTAACGAACAAGCACTCAACTCAGTAAGAAACCAGAACAGAAAACAGTAGGAGCTTATGCTCCTTTTAAACATAACCGGGCTAATGTAGCCACGCCTATTTACAAATAACAACCAATGAGATTGCTTAGTTAAGGACCAATGGGAGTCTTTCCCTCCTAGGGAATGGTATCGTTCTGATTGGTCGCTGTTACGAAGCGACCAATAGGAAGTTTGCTCAGAGGAGCCCTGGTATGGCTCGAAGCTTAACATAGGAGTCCTATGAGGTGATTCATGTAATCATTCCAATACATTACAGATTGTATATAGATGAGTTTTCCATACAGATTTGTTCTTGTCTGAAGACCGTGGTTAGTAAAATGTGGCACTAATAGAGAGTTGCATCTCAGCCTCCTGTATATATTCCAGTGTCCATAATGATAACTATCACTCCTTTGTCAGCTTCCTTGATTATGTCAGGATTGTTTGAGGCTGTTCATAGTATCTCTTTTGCTATGGCTGACTTTGTTTTGCAAGTGTTGCTGTTTGCTGCTTTTCTTCAGTTTGGGCGTGGTGGCAAAAGCAATTCAG
This sequence comes from Gekko japonicus, assembly GCF_001447785.1. Taxonomy (NCBI): domain Eukaryota; kingdom Metazoa; phylum Chordata; class Lepidosauria; order Squamata; family Gekkonidae; genus Gekko; species Gekko japonicus. The sequence goes on along the minus strand of NW_015175987.1, from coordinate 676,225 downwards.
TGTAAATATCCAAGGTGGCATTGCGACCACTGAGGGAGAAGAATCCATATAGAGTCCTCTTTTCTAAAGGATTAGGTAGATGGCAATTGATGATGCATAAATTGCTTATGTAGCGCTCAAGAAGTAAAATGTTATGTAGGATTGCCATCCTGTGGTAAGAATATGAATTACACTTACATATTATTATAAATTCAGATGGGCAGCTGGACTCAAACTTTGTTTCATTAGAAGTACAGCCTAAAATAATAACAAGTTCTTCTTGTCTATTTTATAGGAGGATGGAGAAAAAAAAATAAATTTCATTTGGAGTACTGTGTACAGTTCTGGTCACCACACCTGAAAAAGGATATTATAGCATTGGAAAAAGTGCAGAAAAGGGCAACTAGAATGATAAAAGGGTTGGAACACTTTCCCTATGAAGAAAGGTTAAAGTGCTTGGGGCTCTTTAGCTTGGAGAAATGACGGCTGAGGGGTGACATGATTGAGGTTTATAAGATTATGCATGGGATAGAGCAGGTAGAGAAAGAGGTACTTTTCTCCCTTTCTCACAATACAAGAACTCATGGGCACTCCATAAAATTGCTGAGCGGTTGGGTTAGAACAGATAAAAGGAAGTACTTCTTCACCCAAAGAGTGATTAACACATGGGATTCACTGCCACAGGAGGTGGCTGCGGCTACAAGCATGGACGGCTTCAAGAGGGAATTAGATAAGCATATGGAGCAGAAGTCCATCAGTGACTATTAGCCAGGAGGTATAGATAGGGACTCCGGGGCAAGTGATGCTCTATATTTTTGGTGCTTGGGGGGAGTCAATAGTGTGAGGGCTCCTAGTGTCCTGGCACCACTGCTGGACCTCCTGATATCACCTGGTATTTTTGGCCACTGTGTGACAGAGTGTTGGACTGGATGGGCCATTGGCCTGATCCAACATTGGCTTCTCTTATGTTCTTAATGTTCTGAAGTAAAAACACAGTTAGAATAGACTGTAGACAGTTGAGGACAGTTACAGAAACCAGTGATTCAAGTCTCCTGAATAGACATTTTTCAAACAAGCCAACATGGCAATTGAGTTTATGAATGTTCATGGGGAGATAATAAAGGGCCTTTGTAGGAGCCATTTTGATGTGTGCCTCCCTCATGAACCTGAAGAAATGTCTACCATGTCACCACTCCCTCACAACAACTCCTCTTCATACCTCTCACCTCTTACTGCCCCCAAGAAAGCTCCTGGCAAATGTCGAGCCAGATACACTAACACTACAAGGAGGGGGCAACTTAGGAATGCAGCAAAGACATTTGCACATAGTACTTCTGCGGTGCACTGAGCTGTGCAGACCAAGTACCAGCAAGATCACCCTGAGGTGCTCAGAACACAGTCTCCATATGAGCAAAACAATCCAGGCCATCACTTTTGTGGAAGGTGGCAGGGGTTGACTTAACAGACAACTGCTTCTTAAATGGATAGTTCTATGTAGCCTGCCCCAGAGTGAGCTCACCAAGCAGCCTGGTGATCCTAGCACCTGAGGGCAGAACAACCAGTGTGGTCTACAGACAGATCCTTCAGTAGAGAAAAAAGTACATATGTCTCACTTCATTTTTTACACCTACAATCTTCTCCATTAGAATTCCTACAACAAATGTTACATTTCAGACTTCACATCATCAGTATTATAAATGGATTTACAGAACTTAAATTAGCACAGGTATCAGGCTAGTAAAGATATGTGGATCATGTTAGCACAGCCTGTTCTTGATATCAGTGACTTGACACACGTCTGGGATTTTGGTCTTGACACAGAACTCCTATCCCGGCGAACAGATTTTTAGATTCCCCTGCAGCCTAAGAATTTTCTCACTAACCCAATCAGATTTTTGGGGGAGGGGGAGGTTAAAAGTTTTCCTCCAAGCCTGCTCCTACCCAGTCACTTCAAAAGTCTGGATAACAGAGATTAAGACACCACAGAAATGATCCCTCACAGCTCCTTTGACAATTTGGCTAAATGTTGAGATGAGCCCAGGATTGTTTCCTTTAGTTAGTTCACAGATCATCCCTTGTGTCTCTCCTACCTGGGATATAACTTTAGGATCACATTGCTCCCACTCCCATAGATAACTGTGTTGTTCCAAGGGTGCATTTGCCTGTGATAACATCCACATCAGTTACAAATACATTAATCAGCCCCAAAGCTCCTCTTCCTTGTTGGCAGCATTTTGGACCTGGATTCACTTAACACTTGATCCCAGTTTCATACATTAAGCTGTGTCTCAGTTAAAGGGGCTGTCCAAGTCATTCGTCATGGTGCATGAACAGGCATGTACCCCCAACCCTACACACTGCATGCCTTATGGCCTAATTTGCATGGCCTTCCCCCTTCCCCCAACGAGGCGGAGACAAATAATATTTCTTTAATTAGTTTATTTACAATATTTATAAGCCCACATTTCTCCTGAGCATCTGAGGACCCAAGGCAGATAACAGCAAGCCTGTTTTTCACATTGAAAGTAGGGTATAGTAGAAAAGAGGAGTGAATGGCTAATTCCTCACCACAGGAAGGAACTTGGTCCCACATTAATGTATGAGGTATAGCTGTGAAATCCAAATATTTGTTAAGGAGAGAGGTTGCTGCACTTGGCTAGTTAGAGAATGGACATCATTTGAAGGTGATCACTTATTCCAAAGGTACAGCTGTTCTCTATTTGATGGGTCCTATATTTTTATTAATTTGTTTATTTTACACCTCAGTTTATAATGGAGGCCCAAAGTAGCTTACATTATTTTCCCCTCCTCCATTTTATCCTCACAAATAACCCTGTGAGGGAGGTTGTAGATGTTACAAAACAAGTTCTTGTGACTGAGCAACTGGGCAAGGAACACAGAGTAACAATTAGGTGGTGCAATTTTACTTCTACTGCACTGATAGGAAAAACAGAGCCTGCAAACCACAGCACTGTAATAAAACAGAGAGATCTCCTTGAAATTTAATTTGAAATCCAATGGTAGTGATACATATTTACTTCAGGAGACTAATCATGTCTGTAAGCTAACCAAAAAACATGCTATACTTAGGGAAACCACAACACACACATCTAAGAGAAACAGTTCACATTTAAAAGCAAATTATGCTGTTGTGCGCAGGTTCAATTTAATCTGAAGTCTCTTCAAGTCCTACAATTCTTTGAGATACAGAATGGCCAAACTGGAGGATTGGTTCATCTATATACTAATAGCCAAGATGGGAATGAGCAAGACAGATCTTTCTACAAACCTGAAAAATGTCCCAGGTTTGCAGAAAAAAATGAAATCTAAAAAAACTCATGGGGTGAGATTAAAAACCCAAACGATAAAAGAAGCACCTGTAGTTTTAAGAAACAAAAGCCCTCACTGGCTGTTTCTAGGCAACCAGAGCATTCTAGGCTGTTTTTATCAGTAAAAGGCAGGGGGTGGCTGTTTTGGCCTTTGAGGGAGGATTTGTTGGGCCAGGCCTGACAGCAACCACCAGGCTACCTGCTACTTATCTGACCTACATGACTCACCTAGGCCTGGCTGCTTTGTACTGTTCAACAGCAGCCACCCTATGAAAGCCAGTGTGGTGTAGTGGCTAGAGCTTCACCCATGTTCAAAACCACCAGTCTGTAGGGTTGCCAAGTCTACTTACCCTTGGCAGTGGGGGACCCTCGCCGGTCTCCGGGAGCTTTTTCAGGATGCACACGTGCCACCAGCACATCACCAGAAGTGATGTACTACATCGGTCACGTTGGGGGCATGGCCCAGATCGTGGGGGGGGGACCATATGGTTCCCCCTGATGATCTGGGCCACGCCCCCAATGTGAGCAATGTGGCTGCGTCACCTCTGGTGACGCAGCTTCGGGGGGCGGAGTTCCCCCGGGGCCCGATTCCGCCGCGGCGGAAATCGGGCCTCCAAAGCGGGGGTTTCCCCACTCCCCGCCCCCACTTGGCAGCCCTACCAGTCTGCCATGGAAGTTCACTAGGTGATTTAGGGCCAATCACAAACTTTCAGCCTAACCTACCGCACAGAGTTGTTGAGAGGATAAAAAGGAGAAGAGGAGATAGGGTTGCCAGCCTCCAGGTGATAACAATAATATAACAGAATAGAAATTTATATGCTGAATAAAGAATAAACAAACCATATGTCTAATAGTAATTCCTATAACAGTAAAAAGGACATCATAATCATACATTCACAACTATGTAAATAATTAAGGAATGGTGCAAAAAGCCCAATAAGTGTTCAAATTGTTGCTCCAGAAGGGTGGTTCCAAATGAGAAGATCTTGAAGATTCACTAAGGAGCGTGTTAGCTAATGGCTGTCTCATTTTGTGCTGAAGCTTTTTCAAAGAAGAACCAACATTCCAATCTGTTCTATAAAAAGTTCACAACATTTACCATGACACCAAAACTTGAATACAATAAAGAGTAAAATCCCAATTATTAATCCAATACCTGTATCAAAATTCAAGAGGGAACATTCCAAACATTTTCTATATCAGCCTCTCTCCATGCAGAAGCATCACTTGTGAAAGCAACTCCCATACAACACAATAAATGCTTCCAGTGCCGAAGTTCCCAGATGTCTCCAATTACTCACTTCAAAGTACATTTAAAGCGATATTTCAGAAGGCATTTTTAACATGCCAACAATGTATCCAACTACAAAAAACATGCATAGTCTATATTCTGATTCAACCCTCTAGATGCATGGACTGCAACTTAAAAATCCACTTTGCCTCCTGCTGTAAAAGCAGTTTGGACACGTCACAATTATTATATCTCTGTTTGTGATATTTAAATATAACTAAAATCTTAAGGAGTCATCTTCATGTTGGAGATTCATAAAGTGATCAACTAAGGGGGCGTACCTAATTTGATTATGTATGCGAGAATGGTACTCCAATATCCTGGGTTTTATAGGTCTTATGGTACTCCCCACATACAATTTCCCACAAAGACAGGTGACCACATATATGGTCCAGCAGGTGTTAGTCATTAAAACAATTTAACTTAACTTTCAAACCTGTTTCTGGGTGTACAAATTCCTTAATATTTAAAGCAAATTTACATGCACTGCAAAAACCACAGGGAAAATGGCCATTGAGTTCTGTTTTTTTGTATTGGAATGACTGAAAATCTGATCTAATCAGGAAGTTCCGTAGGCTCCTTGTTTTTTAAAAACCACTTTGAGGAGGCAAATCACAGCCAGTGTATACTTAAACATGTCAGTGTTTATTGATGATTCTTTTTATAGAATAAGCCCTGGAATAATATTGAAACCCAGATGTAATTGGTTTTGGTTCCATTTTGTTCTCTTTTTAAAATAAATCCCCTCTATTAGTCCTATTTGCTCTTACCCTGGCTTGATGTATAATGTGCATAGGATAGCCTCATTGTTTAAACTGAGAGCTCAATAGGTCACTGTCCCTGATGTAATCTACATTAGAAGTGGAATTCCTTTTTATATGCAAAAACTGGTTGAATGGTAAGTTGTTTCTCAAGGGGGGGAGGATGAAAGGATGAATAATGAAGATAAGTGTTCTTATATATAGGCTTTTTAAAGGTGCGGACTGCCAATATGTTTTGAGTTAGTCCTATACACAACAGTATCCAAGAGTGTGATGGTGTTCCTATCAAAATTAAAAGTAAATCTTATACTATTATGAACACTATTGGCCCATTGCACAAAATCCACATATCTATCCTCATTACGGAATATCAAAAACACATCATCTATAAACTTCTTGAATAATATTAAATCCACAAAAAAAGAGTTAAATACAGAATTGCAAAGGAACTCCTCCTCCAGATTTGCCATAAATAGGCATGCGATGCTAGGGGCATCCCTTCTGGAGCAACATTTTGAACACATTGGAATTTTTGCACCATTTCTTTATTATTTAAACAATTGTGAATGTTTGATTATGATGTCTTTCTTACTGTTATAAGAATTACTATTAGACATATGGTTTGTTTCTTTATTCAGCATATAAATTTCTATTTTGCTATATTATTGTTGGTACACAGTTTTTATTTTTTTCTGTTCTTTGACTGTGTCGGTACCAGTATTTGCATGGCCTCCAGGTGATGGCTGGAGATCTCCTGGGAGTGCAACTGATCTCCAGGTGGCAGAGATCATTTCCCCAGGAGAAAATGGCAATTTTGGAAGGTGGATTCTACGGCCCTTCCCATACTCTACCCGCAAAATCTCCAGGAGTTTTACAACCAGGAGCAGGCAACCCTAGATGAGAATGATGTTAAAGTGCCATGCCCCTACTGTGGAGAAAGGTGGGATATAAATGAAGAAAATAAATAATAAATATAGCTGAATATGGTAGGCAGATAAAAGGTAGGTTGGTGAATGGCTGAGAAGGAGAGAACAAGGCAGGACCATGGCCATACAGCCCAGAAAACCTACAACTAATGAACTCCGGCCGTGAAAGCCTTTGACAAGATATGGGTGTTGTCAGGAGAAGGGGAAAAGGTTATAATGTAGGCAAGAAGATAGAGGGAAAAGTGAGGTGCCACCCCACAAGTCCTTGAGGGTTGGTTCCCTACCATGCAAGTGGGCCTGGCTCAATGGCCAGCACCACAAAACCAAGCCAGTTTTCTTAGGTAGAGGCTGCTGGGGGATAGAGATACGATTGCCCACTCCAGGTTAGGAAATTTTTAGAGATTAGGGGGTGAAGCCTGGGAAGGGTGGGGTTTGAGGAGGGGAGGGTCCTTAGAAGGGTATAATGTCATAGACTGTACCCTCAAAGCAGTCATTTCTTCCAGGGGAACTAGAGAAGCCAACCTCCAGGTGGGGGCTGGAGATCTGCCAGAATTACAACTGCTCTCCAGATGACAGAGATCCATTACCCTGGAGAAAATGGCAGCTTTGGAGGGTTGTTCTATGGCATTATACCCTGCTGAGGTTGCTTCCTTCCCCAAACCTCACCTTCCAAGGCTCTACCCCCAAATCTCCAGGAATTTCTCAACCTGGACCTGGCTATCCCAAAGAAGAGAAGGACGCAGGAAAAAGAGAGAGGCTACAAGGGCTTGCAGGAAAGGGAAAGAAGAAATAGTGGGGGAGGGTGAAATGAAATGCTTCCCATAAGGCCTTGTAGGTTCCCCCTTTATAACTGTATTCCTCACAGCATAGTATTGTCAACTATCATGCATTACACTATTTTGGGGATTAAGTATACATGTTATGTTTGCCATGGAAAGAACACAATGGCAAAAGGAGCTCCTTTCTTTGTTATAACATACTTCTTTGTTATAATATATAACATCATGGATTGATTACATTTAGTCACCACATACATCTTCCACATTTAGGAGAAGGACATCAGAAAGAGGGATCAGTTGTCATAGGGAGATGAAATGGTACAAATGCATTGGGTGTTGCTTAGTCGTATAATAACTTTTTGCATGCCATCATTTCCTGTTTCCTCAATAAAGCAGCATAATCTCTTAGTATATTTTCAGTCTTACTCCTGCTTTTGACACCGTGATAAGAAGCTGCTTGAATAAACAGTGCATGTAAGCTAGAAGTTCATATATGTCATGGTCTGTAAATCTACCAAACTCCAAAATATATCTCCAAGAGCATTGGCAAAATCCTCAGACCTATTGCTGAACAAGAATATTCTTCTATGGCTGTAATCCGTTCATACTTACTAAAGGAATAATCTCCATGGCAACCAGTTAGGCTTACTTCAGAGGCTCAGCTTATAACTGTAGCTAATCCTTTAATATTTTTGTTTACTGTTTTGAAATTTTATTATTGTAATATACCTCACAAAAATTTGTTTTGAGAAGCAGGGTACAAATATTCAAAATAATAATAATCCTTAGTTTCATATCAGACACACTTGCAAAGTGTCCATGGACATACAGTACTCATTCATCTAGGTATTTTGTAAAGGATTACTAGCAGTCTTGACTGGAAAACCACTCTTGGAAGGACAGTATATAAGCTTGACAGCTAGTCTACTGCATAACATTTTATAAAGGTATGTACCAGTAAAGTAGGTTGTGGCCTGAACTTTACCTGATGTCACATTTTTAACACATACAGCAAATTCTGCAGTATTGATAGAAGGCATATGATACAACTATGTTGATAGGGTTGCCAGGTCTTACCTGGCTGCTGGTGGGGGGTTGTCCAGTCTCGCTCTGGGAGTCTTCCGGTGCATGCGCAAAGCACGCATGCTGCAATGACATCACCCAGAGGTAACACCACTGCACCGGGCATGTTGGGCAGGATGCTCTAGCATTTGGGCAAAAACCTCTATGGTCACCATAGAGTTTTTGCCCAAATGCTAGAGTATCCCCAGCATGATGACATCACCTCCAGGTGACATCATTGTGCCAGGCACGTTGGGCAAGATGGGGCTCTTCAGGGGTAGGGCTCCCCACTGCTGGCCAGTGGTGGATTGGGCCCCCCAAAGTTCGGGGAAACCCCACCCCCATTGGTAACCCTAATGTTGGATCATTAGTGTCTGAATGGGAAAATTCTGGATCTCATTAGTGTCTGAATGGGAAAATTCTTGAGAGCCTTATGAAGGTTATCTGGAGGTGCAGGATGGAAGAAAGACAGGCTATAAATGTAATAAAATAAACATGGAACATTCATTGCATAGAAAGCTTTATTTCACAATTCTATTATGGTCAAGAACATAATTGCCATACTTGTTCAGACAGAAGATTGATCTAGTTCAGTCTTTTGTTGAAAACTGTGGCCAGCTAAATACCTCTGGAAACTTTCAAGTATGCCACGAAGATGTTCACTATCACCTGTTTGTTCCTAGAATTTGATAGTGCAGACTGTCTCTAAATACGGAAGTTAGTATTGGAGAGGTTGGGGCACTGTACAGGTTCTCTCTCACCCAGGCCAATCCAGGAATGGGAGGAGAAAGAATTCTATACTAGAACAATGGATTACACCAGAACCCAGGAGAGATAGGCTCTCTGGATTTCAAGAGAATAGCCACCAGAACCTTTCCAACTATAGCCCCCTTCCAGTCCAAGAGCAAGGTTCAAACTCTTAACTGGCCTCTGGGACTTTATACAAGAATACTCTTAGCAAGATAGCATACTTTGGTGAGCAGTTCAGGCAACTAGAGTTAGCTTGGAGTCAGTTACACATCCAACAGACAATATTTATAAGCAAGAATAAAGTTTATTCAGTACAGGCTTGCAATCAGGCTAGGAGAATTCTGAAATAAGAAAGGCTAAGCAATGTTTTGCCTAACTACACAATAAGAAGCATATTTACCAACATCAGGTAGGGTTCAGGAGTCAATATTGTCCATTGGGATAGTCCAAGTATCTTGAGAAACAAGAGTTTCATCTTTGCAAGCATGCAGCCATGTGCTCAGCTCCAAAGCAACTCTTTGTCTCTCCCAAAGAGCACATGACAGAGACAAAGCATTTCAGGGATAAGTCCACAGAACAGCAGATAACAGGAACAGAAGAAAGAGAGAGAACATGTGCTCTCCCTTCCAATGGTCAGACAATTAAAACCCCCAATCTCATTATGATCAGCCATGGCCATTAGCCAATCATCAGTAGACAGGGAGGTCCCAACTTTTGGGTTGTCATGGTAATGGGTGGGGATAGGCTAGGTCTGGGGCACACCCTCTGCAGTCAATGATCCCCAGAGTCCAACCCACCCTTGGGCCTACGTGCATTTCTGACATGCTTCGGCAGGGCCATTTGGTTTATGGCATGGCAATTGACCAAATGGTCAGTCATCTGGCTTGCATAGGAAATCAGAACAACAGGGGGTCAGCAAGATACATTCCAAGGGGGAAACATGAAGCCTATAGAAATAAATATTTCTATACAGGCACATCTTCCCCAAATCTGCTAAGCTTCACATAAAGTCACATAATTTCACTGCAATAAGACCCACTTCTGAAAAACTGTTAACGAACTACACCCCCCCCCAATGTGCTAACAGACAGAGTGTCATTAAGGAGAGGGCCCCTAAGTCCAAACAAGGTGGAAAACAGCAAATATTTAATTAGGGGAGATACAGGCAAGAGGAACAAAAGAAGTTTCCTCAATATCAAAAAGGGGATGATGTGTCAACATTTAGCTTTGAACGAGCTTGAAGAGACTTGGGGTCCAACTGGAGGACAGGATGATATATCTGCATCCACAGATTTGTGGTGGACTGAGTGAAGTTTACTCAAAAATGACAGATGAGGAAACCTCAAATTATTTACTTTTCAAAGAAAGAGTAAAAGTTAGGTACAGAATTAAGGCAGAATAAAGCTGGAAAGTTTTCAGAGAAATTAAAGGAAAACAGGGAGAAACATGCCCACAGGTAGGTTGTCGCTTAGACAGAACCTTAACCAGATGGGCTGAAGGGAGCAAAGTAACCATCGGGTCCCACTGCTGTATTGTTTCTCAGTTGGTTTATCGCCTCTAAGATTTCCATTTTGGTGACAAAGTCTTATATTCTTGACTAAATTATTATTTTTTTAGATATTTAGCAATAGAATAATTCTCTATTTGTTTTGTCTCATACAATGCTTGGTAAAAATTTTCCATTATATTTTTTATTTCCTGATTGTACAAATTTTGCCCTTTACATTTCTAACTGCATGTATCTGTCTCACCGCTTTCATTTCTTTAACTTTCCATGAAAGCAATTTCAGGGCTTTAGGAGTTTCCCCCCAAAATCTTTGCTTAGTGTAAATTAAATCTTTTTGTAAATGGTTGGTCATGGTTGTTTCTAGGATTTTTCTCTCTGCCATAATTTGTTTCAAAATATTTTTATGGCCAGTTTTTTTGTGCAGTGTTTCTAGTCTTTTTATAGTGTCTTGTAAAATATTAATATGTTTGTTTTTTCTTTTTTTTAGGTGTGTAGAGATTGAGATAAGTTGCCCTCTCAGGACTGCTTTCATTGCATCCCATGTTACTTGGTGCGATGTGTCTTCTGGATTATTTTCAAGCCAGTAATTGTTTACATTTTGGGCTATTTGTTGTCTCAATTCTGGATTTAATAAAATGGATTTGTTCAAAACCCTCTTTTTGTCAGTTTTACTATTTTCTGTCCATTTTATAACACAGTTTGTGGGGTGATGGTCAGACCATATTTTAATATCAATACCTGCAGAGTCAATTTTGTTAATTAATGCATAAGAAATTACAATAAAATCAATATGGGTGTAAACCTCAAATCTAGGAGAGTAAAAGGTGTAGTCTCTCTCCTGTGGATTCACAGTCCTCCAAATGTCACATAACCCATGGCTTCTAAATAATACTTGTAGTTCAGATTCATTTTCTTTCTTCCTTTTTGACACCTTTGATTTTGATTTGTCTAGTTGTGGATTCATAATAAAGTTCCAGTCCCCTCCTATTATAATTTCACCTTCTTGGAACCTTTTAATTGCTCCAAGGTTTGTTTGATAAATGGTATTTGGTCAGTATTAGTCGCATACACTGAACCAATGATTATCATTTTGCCATCTAGGTAACCTTTAATAAAATTGTATCTCCCCATGGTGTTTATTAGTTGGCCTGTTATTTTGATTTGTACCGTTTTTGTTAAAACAATCGCTGTGCCCCATGCTTTAGATGTACCATGTGACATATATTGTTCTTTATACCATGCTGATTTAATTATTTGGTTAGAACCAGGGCTCTTTTTGTAGCAGGAACTCCTTTGCATATTAGGCAACACACCCCTAATGTAGCCAGTCCTCCAAGACCTTACAGTAGCCCCTGTAAGAAGAGCTCTGTAAGCTCTTCGAGGATTGGCTACATTAGGGGGGTGTCGCCTAATGTGCAAAGGAGTTCCTGCTACAAAAAGAGCCCTGGTTAGAACTGTTTTTCAAATGTGTCTCCTGTAATAGGAGAATGTCTGGTTTTGATTTTGTTATTTGTGCTGAAATTCGTTTGTTTTATACAATTGTTCAGCCCCCTCACATTCCAATACATAACTTTAAGCCTTTGCATCCTTAATTCTAAGTCTCACAATCAGATAAATATGTCAATACTTAAATTTACACAAAGCTGTACTTAGCTTACAGTATTTTTGCTTAAATAACATCTATACTGCATATGAAACTATCCCTAACTAATCTATCTAAACTTTACTATAACTTATCTAAACCAAACTAACTAAAGAACTCAAAATTTGAGTTCTATAAATCTACTACTACAATTTGTTCAACTACTTTCTGGAGCTTTAACTCTTAATGGCTCTCCTTGTGTTGCCCCCCCCCCCCATGTTTTCATTTAGCCTGGGTAACTTAGCTTAAATAACTCTATATATCTTCTTAATATTTAACAGTTAAATCTTTTAAAGCTTACAAATTGTATATTAATATTACAAATTTGTTTCTATATAGTTACTTAGACGTCACATTCAGGATTAGTATCTTGGTTGCCTTCAAAGAAGAAAGTTCAAATTATAGTTTCCTCTTGCTTGTTTGTCTGGACATGTCCATAGGTGTGTCTATCTGCAAGGTACTGAGAAGCAGTCTTCCGCTGTCTTCATCTTGGGCATATAGGAAACATCCTTGATGTGCCACTCTGATTTTTCCCGGCGTTATCCATCTGTATTTTATTTTTTGCTTGCGGAGTCTCGATGTTGTCTCTAAGCTGTTATTGAATCTTCAATGCTTCTGGGAACACAGTAATTTTTTCTTCTTGATATTTAAGAAAACCAAGTTATCTTGCTGTGTTTAGAACTGCTACTTTTACTCTAAGATCTGTAAATTCTATTAGGGTGTCTCTTGGGTAGTGTTGGCTTGGTTTTATTGGTGTTCCAAGTCTGTACATCTGTAAGATGGAGGGTTGTTTGTCTTCATGAAGTTGTAGTATAGATGCTATCCAGGCTTGAATACTTTGGAATAGTGCAGGGTCTTCCTCTGCAGATTCTTTGAAGCCTCTAAGTTTTAAATGATTTCTAGCTTCAGCTTCCAGTAGTAATACTCTGTCCTTCAACTGCTGTTGCTCCATTTGCATGTTTTGGTTCTCCATTTGAAGAGTGTGACCCAGAGTGATTGCTGTTTCAGCAGTAGACTTATTAGTCTCCAGAGTCATTGCCAATTGGTTCAGCTGCTCTGTCACCGGTTGTAAAAAGTCTTCTATTTTAGTGGTAAATTTATCGAGCATTGATTGTTCAAAAGACTGAAAAAAAGATTTTAGCGTACCATGGAGAGTTTTCAGCGTTACTGGCTCATCTAGCTGGTCTCGCCTCTGGTTTTTGTTCTCGGAGGCCATTTTGTAAGGGTAGTCGGCCACATCCTTCGTCGCACAGATCCGACTCCCTCTGAAGATTTTCCCAGCCAAATGCCGGCCACCCGTCTCCACACTAGCTCACCAGGTACGTTTCTGTATTGAAAGGTGAGGTTGCACTTGGTTCCAATGCTTAGAGAGGGAAAAGGGGCGCGAACGATGGAGCGCTGAGTTTAGGCGTCTATTTAGGAACGATCCAATGCCACGCCCAAAGTAAAGACATTTGAAGGGCTAAAGCAACTAAAAAAAGAAAACAAATCTCAACCAAAACTGTTAATATAATTAAAAGGTCTGAAACAGCTACAGAATACTATCCAAGCTCTGAACCTGTAGAAGCCAGTAAGACCAGCTAGAGTCTTACAAGTATGGACACTGCAGGAGGATTTGTACAGGGAAAATATGGAGTTGGTAGAGATTAACAGTGAAGAAGTATTAGGCTGGAGAGACACAGGGGCAGAAATTACATTAGTAAATCCACACTTCGTAAAGAAAGAGCAGTACCTACCTGGAAAAAATATATAAAATCAAGGGAATCAGTGGCCTGGAATTTGATGTAGACTTGGCAGAAATCCCAATTAATTTATTTAATTAAGTACAAAGGATTCCAGGGAAACTAGATAATCAGAGTGTGTGGAGATTTGTTGGTGCCTATACTTTTAGGAAATGACTTGGCTTCACTTGGTTAAAGTAATGACCTGGAGTAGACCTCAAATTCAGGCTTCAGAATTGCCTACTAGGCCGTAAACTAGAGAGGTTGGAAGGAGGAGGAGGAGACTGGATTTAGACCCCACACTTCACTCAGAGTCTCAGAGTGGTTTCAAGGAGCTCTTTCAAGAACTGCTCTTTCAAGAGCTCTGACAGAACTTTGGCTTGCCCAAGGTCATCCAGCAGCTGCATATTCTCCCAGACTAGAGTCAGCGCACTTAACCACTACACCAAACTGGTTCGGAAGTGCTCCGGAAATAGAATGCAGCAACTCAGCAGATCAGACTCAGGTAAAGCCAACTGTGAGTGAACCTGAAACTTTGATGCAGAATATTCCTGCTTTTCTGCTGTATAATTTCTAACTGAACAAAGGCAAGATGGTTCTTTAGAAGAGTTGGGGCAACAAGCTAAGACCTCTTCCCAACAGGTAACAGTAGAAAAACCTTGTTTGTTTAGTCATAGACCAGAGAATTTATAGAGTGTTTATGAGGAGAAAATGTGCTGCTATATGAGAAAAGTATAGAATCATAGAGTTGGAAGGGGCCATACAGACCATCCAGCTGCTCCATGCAGGATCAGCCTAGAGCATCCTTGACAAGTGTTTGTCCAGATGCTGCTTAAAGATTGCCAGTGAGGGGGAGCTCACCACCTCCCTAGGCGGCTGATTCCAGTGTTCCACATCTCTTACTGTAAAAACATTTTTCCTAATATCCAGCTGGTACCTTCCTGTGCTTAATTTAAACCCATTATTGTGAGTCCTATCCTCTGCTGCCAACAGGAACAGCTCCCTGCTGATTGTCCCAAGAAAATACAGATTGCAGCTTCTACATCTTGCCCATGGAACTCCCATGTCTGGACGTTTAGGAATTAACAAAACTAGAGATAGGTTGCAAGCACTGTTTTTTCCCCCAATATGGGAAATGATATCAGAACTTTTTGCAAGTCTTGCCAAGGGTGTCAGCTGTTGGGCAAAGTTCAGAACAAAACAAAAGGACACTTACAACCAATTCCATGTCACTGAAGCGTTCTTAAAAATTGCAGTAGCTATTGTAGGACAAGTCTTTAGAGCAACCCAGCATGGGAATAAATACATTTCAACAATTGTGGATTACTCAACTAAATTCCCAGAAGCCATCCCTTTAGACGTTGAAGCTAAAACAGTGGCAGAAGCATTGTTCACTAGACTAGGTTTTCAACAAGAAATAGTCACAGATTTTAGGAACATCCTTCATGTCCCAAGTAGTGAAGTTGTTGCAAGCAAATGGACTGAATGAAAGATTCAGTGGTACCCTGAACCACATCCTGAAGATCTATGCGGTGTATCTGCCTAATGACTGAGTTTAAAAGACTTTAACATCTTTTATTTGGATATCGAGAAATGCCACAAGAAAGTTCTGGATTTAGTCCAATAGACATCCTCAAGGAAGCATGGGTAGGCAGAAAGACCACTGTAATCACCTATTTCCAGGAGCTACAAGAGAATTTACAGGAACTGAGAGCTGCTACTTCAGACAGCATTCATCAAGCACAGTTAAAGACCTGGTATGATGCCAAGGCCAGAGAGAGAGTCTTCAAGCCAAGACACCAAGTTTTTGTTTTGAAAACACAGAGAAAGCATAAGTTGAAAGTAGCATGGGAAGGACCTTTTAAAATTGTAAAATGGGTTTCTAAAATTGTAAAACATTTATTGTATGTCAAAATGTTTAAACCTTTCCAGGATAGAGGCAATCTGGTCTTCACAACCAAGGAGGGAAAAGAGGGTGGAATTCAACATCCCATCCTTTATCTTAGTGGGAAGTTAGTGGTGAGAGAACAGCATCTCTCTGCCATAGATCAAGGATGTTTGGCAATAGTATGGGCTTTGGGAAAGCTAAAACCATGCATCTGGGGGAGGAAATTTAGACTGTGTACCAATCAGTCTCCATTACGTTGGTTGAACCAAGTGAAAAGTACCAATAGCAAATTGATCAAATGTATTCTCCTATTACATTATTTCAACTTGGACATTGTGCAGGTAAGAGGGAAAGATAATGTAGTGGCCAATGCACTATCCAAAAATACCTGAAGGTGCAAGTTGTAAAATCATAAACAAATGGTATGAATTGTATTTTGTTAGATAGGAAGTTTGATCTGTTGGAATTTAAAATGATAAAATGCAAACAAAGATGTACACTGCATTGCACAGGAGAGGCTTGAAAGACCTCCCCTGAAGCAATGAGAAAAAGGGTGGGACATGTAATGGACAGTGAATGGTTATGCTCTAACCTGGTCTAAGAGTCTTGATTGTTTGGGGGGGGGGTTTCAAATGCAATTCTACAGTTGAGAGTGGTAGTTAAGAGAGGCAGTTAGTACAGTGAAGTTCAGTTATGCAGAGTGAAAGGATCGAGGATCCTGAATTAGGAAAGTGGGACAAGCAGTCCTTCCTTGAGGGAAACAACTCCTAATTAAAGGGGGTGATCCCTATCAAATGTCAAAGAAGGCAAATTGGAACTTGTGTGTATGTTCCTGCTCTTCACAGACTTAAGTAGTTTTGAGACAAAGAAGCTTATGCCTGTTTAGTTAATCAGTAACTGCCAAGAGAGCTCTCTCCACCAATTTAAAGACCTGTCTGTATAACAAAACAACTACTTTATTGTGACAAACTATCTATTGTTTATAATTATACAAAATTACCTCATTCCTGTTGCCTGTTCACCTGCCAAGTTCCAAACCTGATACCTACCTGACCATTTTCCCTTCTAAAGTAAAATACAGCAGTTTGTTTTGAATTAACACCAGCTTCTTGTATGCCATTATCAGACATATAAAAACAAAAGACTTTTGTTGGTTCCTTAGGCTGGGTCAGCTTATATTTATACATTTAAACAACTGGGTGGGACAGACAGCGAAACAAAGAAGTAGAAAAAGGCCTGCTCAGCCAAGAGTAAGATATAGGGAGTCGGGGAAATGTTATAACAGCATGATTACATTGCTTGTTGTATGTAACATACAGTTCTACTGCATTGATCTCCAATTTTGTAATCCTTTTCTGTATTACACTGTTTTTAGAGCATTGTTTTCCAATTTTGTAATCCAGATGTATTGTATTGCTTGCTGTGTTATACTGTTCATATTCCATTGTTTTTGTCATCCGCCTTGAGTCTCAACAAGGAAGGCAGAATATACATGAAACAAATTAAAAAATAAGGACCCTTTCACACTGCAACCTTATCCCTATTATCTGTTTCTGCCCTGTCTGTTGTTCAAGAGAGGCAGGAATGTTTCTTTTCTGAAAGCCATTAAATCCATCTGTGAAATGCCCTTAAAATGCTGTATCTCTTTCAGATGGCTCCACATTTTTCTGCAGCACCCACCTTTTTTGTTTTGATAAAACTTTGTGCTATATTAATATATAATTATGTTAAGAGGAAAGTTTCTACTCCACAACCTTTTTGTCTTGTTGTCCCTGTACGGTCACAACATGGTTAAAAGAAAACAAACCCATCAGATTGTGATCCAATTTAAAGGGAACCTTTTTTTTGGTCCTCAAGTCACACCAGACTTATGGCCACCCTGTAGAGCTTTCAAGGCAAGAGACATTCAGAGGTGGTTTGCCACTGCCATCCTCTGCATAAGCAACCCTATATTTCCTTGGTGGTCTCCCATCCAAGTACTATGGCTGATCCTGCTTACTTTCTGAAATCTAACATGATCGGGCTAGCCTGGGCCATCCATCTCCCTATAATGCCGAATTATCACAGGAATGACTGGAATGAAATTTAGGGATGCATATCAGTATGCGGAATGACTTACTGGAGGAGTGTGAAAGGGTAAAGGGTAAAACCCTAATATAAACAAGCAGGTAATTAGAATTACAGTGAAAGTAAGCATGGAAACAAATTTATTGAACAACACAGAATCCAGAATTGTGCATTGGCTAGAGGTAAGGTGTGTATGAGAGACAACACATATCTCAAAATAGTGGTATATTGATATGTTGGAACACACACACACAAAAGGCAGAAAAACAACCAAAGGGGGGAAAAGGCATGAAAAAGAGTAGCTCCTATAAAAGCATGGTAGACTTTTCAAAAGTGCCACCCCAAAAAAACCCCTCAGGTCAAAACAGGTTTTTAAAGACATGGGTTAAAATTCTTAACAGCAGGAGGACAATGTTCAAGTGTTGAAGCTACCCTCAAAAAGCTGGCTTCAGAAGCAGAACCAGTGTTAAAGAGCTCTAAATCAAGTGTACACATTAAACTTATGGATACAAAGCATCCTACTAGCAGTGTGTCTCATGTCATACAAAGAAATGCAAGAACCCCCCCCCCCATCGGAGCTCATATTACAGAGAAACTGATATATGAAACAAAAACTAAGTTTGTTTTGTTTCAGGAGAGAATTGAATAGTTTATTTTGCCCAATCAGAGCCCTTCAGCATAATGACACATTCATATACACATATGAACATTGTTTTCTGAAACATTATAGTACATTTTTTTCCTTTTAAAATACCAGCTGCACAGGTATTTTTTATTTACAAAAATATCCCATACTTAATTTTAATGTTTGTGACATAATTTAGGATCAAGTACATTAAGTAAAATAACTACGCAATCTAACATTTTCATTTGTAATGGTATGGGTATGGTGTTCATATGAAACGATATTTGTAGACAGATGAATTTGCAACCCTATCCTAAAATGCATTTCCAAGTTTCATCTTCAGAACACATAGTGGGGCTCCGCAAGACTGAAATTAAGTAGACTGGAAATGAGGAAAAAATAGTATGAAGGACACACACATACAGAGACTAAGATACATATAAGCTAGAAGTTCTATATCAAGCATGCTTACCCAATGAGTAATGTTAGAAACATTTACTGATGTTCTTCATTTTTCCCCCAGCGGTGTTTGTACAGTGAAACAGCAGCATGATAAGAAAGCAGCATGAGTCTCCTAGTTCTAACCAATATGAATCATGGTGTATGAGTATAAAATAACATACAGCTTATTTACACGTTTTAAAAGGGGTGCTTAAAGCACTGAATATTTTGCATTACCCATTATCAATTAGTATTCCGTGGATGATGCTGTGACTTATTTTTAAATCAACCTTGTACTTAAAAAAATATTAATGGACAAGAAGAATCAATTCTTTGAAGTTAGAAATATCAGTCAGAGTGCTTTACTATTAAATACCAATATTGATTCGGTTGCATCTTTGATTTTTATAATCAACCCCACAGCTTAAATTAGTTGGAAAAATAAAAAATTATACAAAACTGTGGACTTTCAACAAACATAACTTTCATAAAACACAAGAGGAACAGAATCCAGGCATTTCCCTAGATTTGGTTCTCAATATATGTTGAACAATGGTTGCGTTCAGACAATTCTCATGTAGTTGAGTTTGTTTTCCTATATTCCCTGTCTGTAAATTCATTTGTGTGTGTGTATGTGTTAGGCAGCTAGATCATTAACATTGATATCAAAATAAAATTCACAAACTGTACAGATACTTATTCTGAACTCAGGGTGCAAGTGCAGCTGCAAATTTGCACAGTAAATAATGGGCATTTTTTTCAAACTAGCCTGCAAGTGAAATCATGTCAATGCAGAGCAATAGTAGGATGCTTCACCAGCCACAGGAATATGCATTTAAAAAAAATTCTGAGAACAATCAGTAGGTATAAAATATATAAAACCCAGAGTTTCAAAATACAAAAAGAAAGCTTTTAAATTGACACAAATACATGAAACATTAATTTTGGAAATTTACTTTAAAATGCTGAACACCTGAAAATCTAGAGTTTTTCTTCTCATTAAAAAAAAGTTATGTAAATATCCATCAACAAACTGCAATTAACCCAAAATGTTTTATACTTTATATGATATATGTTTAAAACACATTTTACTCTCCCCTCTGAACAGTTACTTAAATACAGTAATGAGGATGCTTCAGGCTAGTTTCTGCATTTTTTTTAGTTAAATCAAAATGGGCTAATCGGTAATTTATCTTGGTATGAGGTTTCTTAAATTATAATGTATCATATATACATTTTCTTTCATAACAACAATTTTAAATGAAAGCCTAGACTTTACATATACAAATTTTGATAAACTATATTCTTAGAGCAATTTGTATAAATATGTTAAAATTGCAGTTGCAATCCAGCCACAACTCCTGTGCTGTACTCCCACTGATTTCCACAGAACTAAAGAGCACTTTATTGTAGACTAGATTGCAGTTTGTGTGATTGTGATTGTTAAACAAATCTGAAAGAATTTCAACAATTAAAAAATAGAGATGCAGAGAAATTATCTAGAGTGGCTTAAACTGAATTGCCCTGACTGAATGATCTGTTCTTGTCCTGGAGGTCTAATTTACATGTGGAGCTTCCCCACTGATAACCGTTTCACCTTTACGTTTCACTGAAGAAGTTCTACAAGTCTATTCCTTTCGTAGATCTGTTACCTTTATTGGAATGGAGTAGGAAAATCCTTGTCTACAAGGAATCTATCTGTGCATCAGAGGACGCATAGCTATTTGTTTACAGTTTGTTAAATTATACTTTGTATGTACAGATGAATTTAAAATGAAAATATATGTAAAATGATTAAGTACTCAAGGTTGCATTACTGATAGTGCAATCCTATACAGAGTTACTCCAGGTTAAACCCACTGAAACCAATGAACTTAAACTGGAGTAACTAAGCACACCATTGCACTGTTAAAGTGCAGGGAAAATAAATTCAAGTTTATATTTCAGATTAGATCAGTGCTATAGAAAGCAAAAAAGGAAGAGTCACGACATCAAAATATCGCCTTTGGCTATAGCTTTCTAGTATAGTATTGTCTCATGAGGGATACCTCTAACAAAAAAAAATATTTAACAAAATAATACAAGACATACTGATGTAAAATCAGCTTAATATACTTGATATCTAATGTGAGAGAATGAACTTGTTTGGAAATGCTGATGGTGTCACATTTTTGGACTTACTTGAAATACATAAAATATATACATAAAATAACATTCAGAAGTTTTAATTTGGCAGTTTTCCAAACTAAAGAAACATCTCTTCAGTTTATAATAAACTTGGTAACATTAAATGAAAGACAAATAGCAGCAGTTCATTTGCATTTTATCAATATAAAAAAAAAATAGTTCACCTAGACTGTGTACAGATGCTTAGTTCTCTGAAGAAATAGCAGCAAATTGTTGCTGCTACCAGGACAGAGCATTAGCCTAGTGTTAGCGACTTGATAGCTGTACAACCAGAGGGAAGGAGGGGGGGGGCCTTCTTGGGAGTGAGCCTGTTCTCACTGTTTTCATCAATCCCTTTCCGTAATCCCAGTCAAGTAAAGGAAGTGGTGGAATTAATAATACACACAAGCTGCTTCTGATCTAGGCACATCACTAAGGAAAATAAAATACATACCCCTTTTAAAAAAGCTAAATGAGTGGATGTGGACTCTGTCCTTTAATGTACTTAATAAAACCTTTAATAACAGTTCCTAAAGTGATCTAGGTATTCATCACACACATTAGCCAGTACGTGATCAGAACATCTGACCAAAACGTGGGTACTGCAGCAGCACTAGTAATGCTTGAGGGATTGTTTATGGGGTTTTTTAAGGGCACAGCTTAAAAAGCTAGAAAAAAACAGAAATAGGATAGGGGGAGAAGATGTTTTGCAAACATCTTAGTTTGCAAAGATCATCCCATTCCATTTTTGCCTTTTGGGGAGGTGACAGGGGTGCACAAAAGCAGGTAAAAGTGTTGTTTCCTGCAACAACAGGCACTCCTCCCAAATGTTAGAATCTCCACAGCAGTCAAACTTTCCCTTCAGTGCTCCTCTCTCCAGTCTCTTTTGAGCGTATTCATAGTCCTGACTGTAGGTTTTTCTCAAAATTGCCTTCCTAGAAATCGCAAGTGCTTATGTAACAAAAGGGTAAGCAATACTTACAGGCAACATCCTCACACTGAATATCTTCCTTTCCCTTCAGTAATGCCATGATTTAACCAAACCTGATTGGGTTCAAGATACCTTCACAGTTTATAGAACAGAAAAGGCCAACAGAAAAGAAGAGCTAAATTAGCAGCTGACCAGAGCTGCAAACAGGTAAGATTTGGAAGGGGCTTTGGGGGGATTTCCCTCTCCCTGAATTACTGTATTTCACACCACAAATTGAACCCTGAGAAAATTCAGCTCAACAGTAAGAAAAACCTGCAGAAACTGTGGGAGGCTTAGAAAACATGAACAAACGTATCACAGGTGATGACATTCCATAGCACAGCCTCCAGCCCTCTAAAAGCTATCATCTGTACACAGCCTTATTCCTCAACAAATCTAAACAATCAAATTAAAATGCTATCCAAGAGAACAGTGGTGATCTCTCCATAATATTATACCAAACATATAAGGTCTATGGAAATGTTGTAATCCTACTAGTACTGCTACTCTGGAACTGACACTGTTGAAGAGCAGGTAAAACTGGCCAAATGATACATGGATTGACTAAAGAATAATCCCTCAGATATTTTCATAGGCAAGTCAGTTCATTTATTTATGAAATGTGAAAACATACACTCATTAAGGAAACTGTAATAGATGTGTACCAACACCTTCTGGTTAGTATGAGCTTCCTCATTCTCTTGTATTTCTTCATATGCCATAGACTATCAGACATTTCAGGGCTCAGCAACTTTTTTCAAAACCTTTAATTTCAAAATGATGTTTTGTTTTTCACAAGGAACACACACTGCCAGAATTTCCCACAGGAAGAAACATTGATGCCAATATCTTCTAGACATTTCTACAGTGAGCAAAATAACTCTCTTCTGTATATTTTTAATTCATTGGGGAAAGGTAGATCCCTTTCACCCCATTTTTTTAAAAAAATACCACTGTGCTTCTAACTACAAATGCAAATGTAATAAATGTTGGGCACAATCCATCCAAAGTTCAGCACAATAAAACCAAAGGTATGCCAGTGAGAGAATTAAGCACATACTTAAATCTCTTATATTGAAATTTGTGGCTTAGATGCAATGACTCCCTTCCACTAAGATTTTTTTTCTGAAGGGAAACCTAGCAGAAAGGACTTGCTGGACTTGATGTACTTCAATGGGGCTTTAAAGTGCTTAACTCTGATTGGATTATATGCTTTTTACTCAAATTAGCAATGGAGAAAACCCCATCTGCTACTGCACAGAGAAGTTTCATGGCAAGTGTGCTTGTGTTACCATGATGAAAATCCTTGTATTACTATTGGCATTTTAATGTTGCGTCAGTTACTTTTTCACTATTTGGCCTATGTGTCTCATTCAATATATTCACATATACTTAACTGCAACTCAGGTAATTCCGCATAAAAAACCCTTGATATAATTTCAAGCAGCAGAAAGAAGAAAAGCACTTAATAATTGTAGCCCCTTAGCAAGCTGCCTTAGGCCTAATTCATTTGTTGCTGCAGCAGTTTGGATACTGTCCAAAATTATTTCTACAGGCTTGGGGCTTTATATGATTGCAGAAATATTTGAATCTGCTTCTCATGTAGTCAGCTGGATTCTATGGAAAATATCTACTACAGAGGAGTTTGGAATGGGTGTATTTAAACATAACAAGATCTGATAAAACTGACAAGCAGATTCAGACATTTCTGCAGCTGTCTGTAGTCCCACCCCTAGAAGCAACTTTTCTTTGTACCCAAGCTATTGTGGAGTCTTAGTTAAATTCAAGGGGATTAAAACCTGACCCTAAGTACTGTTATACAGAAGTAAAATTAATTTAAAAGACTGCACTATGCATGACCAATTAGTAACTTTTTCAGCATTTATTGAACCACGCACGCACGCACACACACAGAGTTATGCTCAAATCAAATTATTTGGAGGAGCATTAAGATCATGATTTGCCACACCAATGAACACCAACATATTTTGTATCAACCTGAAGGCTGTGTTCACTCCATGTTGAAGAAAAAATTCCCTCCAACCTCTGAATATGCACTGATACTTGGTCACTAATAAACCCTACACTAATCAAGGCTATTTGTGAATGATGACAAATTAGTCACTATTCCCAGTTTCATATATATCAATAAGGATCTTTATTATGCATTTTCCTAATTTTTTAAAAATAAATCCATTTGCTCTTATGACATTACGGCCTTTATTAGCTAAAATATACTGCTTAAATTTGGCACATCATAAATCCATTTTCTCACAAGAATCTAAGTAGCAATCTACAAATTCCTGAAGTGATACCAACACTGGTTACATTTTTGCTATTTTTTAGGGAAAAAGCCATTCCTACAGGCTTCATTCTGAGGTTCATGTAGTGAACTTAAGGACACTAACATGGAAGAAAATTCAATTTGGATCAAGAGAACTTACTTCCAGATTAAGTGTGCTCAGGATTCTGGTGGCCATTTCTTCCCTGGTAGGTTTGACTTGGTAGCAATTCCATGAACTGGATTAGTTTGGACTGCTAATCTTAAGGAATTTATAAGAAATGCACTGAACTTCAACAATGCTGGAACTCTAAACCATTTCATATGGTGCTTCAGTTCTGACTGGGCTCATAAACTAGCTAAAAATGACTGATTTTAATTGTTTGCACAAATACATTCTGTTAAACACACAAAAGAAAATGCACAACATGAACTAAACTTATAACCAATTAAAAATATTTTAGGAAACTGACCCAACTGGATTGGCAGGGAAATAAAAATAACTGGCTGAAAGATGACAAATATTTTTCTCATTGTAATAAATGTTTTTACTTTTCACACTACACAGCCATAAACACAAAATTTTCCAGCATGATGTGCAGTTCAATCATATAATTCACTTTTTTTTACAACGCAAAAGTAACTTATCGTCTTGTTTTGCACTTGACATAGTATGATGATGCAAAGACAAGAATACTAGATCAGGGGTCCAAGAAAAGACTATGTGCATGTTACCTATGTAAAGATTCAGGAGGGAGCTCACACACTTCCAGTTTGTCAGATCAGAGAGGTGGTAGAGAAATAAGTCATTTCCAGTAACAACTATAATGACGTGCTCTAAGGAGGGTAGGTTAGATCAGCTACTGGTAGTCCTGTAAAATGAATACCTTTATTCTAGCTCTTGGACCCCTGATTTATTGCAACCTCCCATGGGAGGGTGAAACACTGGCAGCAACAACAATAGCACAAAAACTTTTGGCATATGAATATTAACACAGGACAGAGCCTGCATTGCCCCTGCTCATCTTCTGATACCAATTTTCCCTTTTGTCCATCACTTTTTCTTTGTAACCAGCTCGGTTCCCAGGCTCCCAGTCAGCCCACAGGTCAGATGAACTTCCACACTGTGTGACTGTGCAGGTGTCAGTTTTAAATGTAATGATCCTCAGTTAAAGCTGTGTGACTGAGGTAAAACAGTGTATAATTTGTGCTAGGAAACAACAGTATCCATTGGCTGACACCCTTCCAATTCTGCTGGTCCTGCAGAAGTGAATGAAAAGGAGATTTTTCTTCAAGGTAAAGTTATATAGATGCATTTGGAAATGCGTTGTCAGAACTGGTACCATTTCTTATCTTTGCATTTTATCATCATCTATAAACAAAACACAAGAAACACAACTCAGTCATGCATAGGATCGTGTATAAAATACAGTTTAACCCTGGGAAAGAGGGAACATATCAAAGAATAGGTAAGTAACCCATTATAGAAATAACGTCACTATAGAAGTTAAGTAGATGAAGAGTGAAATGAGTGAGATTTACAGGTACACAAACACATGAATTTAAGCCAGTCATTATAAGCCTTCTTTCCATCTTCTCAGGACAATATAAAATCCAATTAGTATCTTCCACGTATGACCAGGACTCCACAAGACTGGATACTGATTGTATCAGAAAGCCCCATTCAACCAGCCCTCCATGCAACTCACTCCTTAATGATGTGGAATGGCACCACATGGAATCAATTCCCAGGCTACCAGATGCAAGTGCATGAGAGGAAACCAAGGGGAGGGGGAACACACAGCTAAATTTCCCTATAGTAAAGACCCATACAGATACCCCCTAGATAGAATGACTTACCTCATGAGCATGCTTAGAGAAAGAATCAGCACTGGTTAACATAGCTGCTGTTCTTTCCTCCAGTTCTCCCAACTTCTGTCCTCTTTCATCTAGCGCTAGCCTTGCTCGTGCTAATTCACAAACAATTCCAGATGCTGCTCCTTTGACCCCTTCAATGCCACCAGGTCCTGGAATATGCTGAGCAAGGCTCCTTGATGCCTTTCCCGCAGCCGATTCTCCAACTGGTCACGAAACAAGAAAACAAACCCCGCAAGACTGTCACTAGTTAAGTGGCTTTGAAAACAGAATAGATTTTTATGATAAAATTAACTGATGAATTCTTATGAAATACAGTTGTTCAATCAAGAGTGTTTGAGACTCAGGTGACAGTTATTACACTTGGCCTACATACGATACATTTTTGTATTATTTATAATGAACTAGAAAAATATCCATAATATGATGGGAAAATGTAAACATGGCCATAACAAGAGGGATTGCAGCCAAGTACCTGAACGAACTTTCCTTGGGTTCAGAGGGTTAGAAGTTGAAATACTTTTTGCCTTTGATGATATTAGAATATTTTGCCTTTTGAATCCCTTTTTTGAATTTCTATACTAAGTTATTTCTTGGTTTGTTTCATTAAGATCAACAAAATGTTACTAAGAACAGTTTCAAATGCATAACCTTTGATGTCCTTCTGAAGGCTTATAAAAATGGACACAAGTTATTGTTCCTGAATGTATTTGGCCATAGAGGCTCCAGAATGGGGGGGGGAAAGGAAGGAAGGGTTACACCAACAGGAGAACGGTTGCTGGTGTAAAGGTGAATGAATGAATTTATTGTAACAGCGATTAGCCAGCAATATAAAACCAGAATAAATAAATTACAATGGCCAGATAGTAAAATTTCCGAAATTCAACAAGGTAAAAAGACCAAACTGTAAATACGCTGCCATAAAGCACAGTATAGTATAAAAGAATAAAATATAGTACCAAAAGGAACGGTACCAGTTAAAATCAAACAGTCCTGGCCCTAGTGACAACCATCCTGCTGATGCACTTCTACCACCAAGGAACAAAATTTCGCGATCTGATGGAGGGCTGTATGTTCAAGATTAAGAAACAAGTTCTCCATCTTGTCCTGATCCGAAGTGCCTGCCAGAAGGGGATTAATAAGTTTAGCACGAGCCTCTTCAAATAACGGGAATCTCAGGAACACGTGTTCCTGGAGGGTAGCAATGTAGCTAAATGTTTTTTTCCCCTAAGGGAGAAAAAAAGGTGTGCCGTATCCATCCTATGCAGAATTATAGAAAAGAAAAGAAAAACAATGGTGCAGTTGGGAAAAGAAATATTATTTCACTCAAAGATCCCTGTATGTTTCACGTGCAAATTTGTCAGGGGGATCTGTAAGGCTCTTAGAGTGTTCCCACCATGAAGATAGATCCAGATGGTCAGCCGTGTTGGTCTGAAGCAGTACTACAAATTTAGAGTCCAATGGTCTTAAAGGTGCCATTGGACTCTAAATTTGTTCCCACCATGAGTAGGCTCTAGAACAGGTGACCAGTGTCCAGTTAGATATACAGTCACATAACTGCACAGTTGCCTTACAGACCCCCCTGACCAAGCTGCATGCGAAACATCTAGGGATCTTCAGGTGACAAAGTTTATTATCTCAAAGCACCATTGGTTTTTCTTCCCTTCCTTGATTCTGCTTTGGTGCAGCCCTCTTTTTCACACACTTACATACTGTGATGTTTTGTGCTACTGAAATATTGCTTTTATACAATCAGCTACAAGTAGAACGGAGATGGTGTTCCCGCACAGCACTGTACTCCTCTTAAAAATCTGACATTATTTATCCTCATAGGCGAGATCCTACTTTTAGTTATACTTGGGGAGAAATCCCATTAGCAAAAGTCCTACTGTTCTTAGTAAAAGTCCCTTTAGATAGTTACTTATTTTTGTTCCACAGCCATTTCTGCTTCACTGTGCTTAATTATTTGGTTCCTGTTCACTTGTACAACTTTCCCTTGGGGGAGAGGGAAAGATGCTTTAATTACTAAATTTCTCTTTGAGTAAAGCATATTGCTTAGTAATTTTTATGACTGTAATTTTGTAATGATGCAGTTAAGAAAATTAATAATACCCTCAACAAGGATCAATTAAGGGTTTATGCAGGATACCACAACACTCCTAAGAGACAATTAATTACACTAAGAAATGGAAATTGCTTTAGAACAGAGAGAAAGCTGAAGATTTAAGGATCAGTAGCACAGGGAAACCTCAATAGTGCATTACTGGTCCACATACAGACTGGTGGCACTGCAATTGCCAGGAAAAACATCAGCCTGAAAAAAGATGGAGGGAAAACAGAACATGCTGGAATGAAACAGATTGACAGAACAACACTGTCAGGATACTTTATAAAACTGATTGGAAAGAATGTATTTCTTCCAGGTTAATTGTGGAAGGAGCTGTGGATCTGGATCCAGCCCAGGTTTGAATTCTCCCTCCGCCTATGGAAGCTTGCTGGGTGACTCGGGGCCAGTCACACCTTCTGAGCCTATCTACCTCACAGCATTGTTGTGAGGATAAAATGGAGGAGAGGAGAATAATGTAAGCCACTTTGGGTACTAATCGGGAAAACACAGGGTATAAATGAAGTCAGTAAATAATAATCTATAGATGGCAGGATCGTAACCTTTCCACTACCACCCCCAAGCAGTTCTTTCTGACCCTGTAAAAAATTATCCCTGGTTTCATAAGACCCCTGTGGACTAACAGCCATACAGAGACTACAGAGGAGAGGAGGTGAAATCTTGGCGCTGTGCTGACAGAAAAGGCAAGACAGGGCAATTTTGTCTCCTTCCCCATCCACATTGCAGTTTCCCCATCCACATGGCTATTAGTCAATATGTGTCCCGCAACCCTGGGAATAAACTTTCATGGAATTGGAAAGCACTGCTAGGCAGGGGATAATATGTGAAAGATCTGCAAACATCAGTGCATTCTACTGTTGGATCACTGGATCCAAGCCATGTTTTACAATTACTTAAGGAGTCAAATTTCTAGGCTTTCAATATAGTCTTTAATGTTTGCTTAGTATATAAGCAAATAGGACTATGGCTTAGCAGTCTAATCCTACGCAAAGCTAGGTGAACCTGAGTAAAACCAATGGGCTGAGGTGTTCCTAACTGTGAGGTGGCCAGACTGAAAGTGGCTGGCTGGTACTCAGGTAATGAGTATAATGAATGGTAAGTGCATGTATGTGGATTTTGCTGTAACTGGGCAAGAATTCTGTCAAAAACATTTGATTCAATAATAGATAACTGTAATTAATTACAGGTAGTCACATAGAGGCAGTGCTGCAGTAGCTTCAAAACTGAGCCACACAAAACACATGGAATTCATGAACGGATCTTCCAGACGTGTTTTTAAGCCAGCCTTAGTGTATGTGTGTCAGTTAAATCCTCCCCTCCTCTATGTCATTTTCATGATAAGAAGTGACTGCCCCCTACTGTGTTAAGCCTGAAGGAAAAATGACAAGTTTGAAACATATACACATTTTCCCCCACCTGTGGCTTAAAGGAGTTAAGAGGCATTTCTGATTAGAGAAATGACTTGAGGGGGTAGGAAAGAAGTAACCCCTCATTTGTAGCCCCAATTCACCCCCCAAATGTGGTTGCCTTTTCAAGAATGATCCCCAGCATCACATATAGTTAGGGTCTTAATTTATTATTTTGCATGCTTAATTTTATGATTTGAATTATATTACCTCACTTTTATCATCTAAAAATATGCTTATTTTTAAAAGCTACAACTTACAAAGTTCTTCTCGGTCAAGTGACTGTGCTCCACCACCAAACAGGCCTTTGAAGAACCCCCTATTTGGTGCCTCTGGTGTTTCTACTGGTGTGAAGAGTTCACCCAACATTTCCTTTAGAGAGATAGAAAAGTCATTTTCAGCCAACCCCAAAAATTATGTTTGGATTTTACATCAAAAGACAAGAGCGCTTTTGCTAAATTCTCACATGTATTTAAGATCTAATAATTCAGCATGTCAAACAATTCAACACCAGTGGACTGCAGAAACTGAGAGAACCCATAGTATTGTGCATATTAGATCTATTCTTTAAAATTTGGTTCTTAAGACACATAATGATGCTTTATGACATCACCTTTCTTTCAGATTAAAGGCTGTCATCTCTCAAGCTCTCCACATCTCATTTTCTTCACAGAATTGAATTGCTTATTACAAATATAACACCTTCATGCAAATGTAAGTTTGGTCATTTAACAGAATGTATATTGATAATGCCCTGACTTGAATCGCACAGGCTACCTGGTCTTGGAGGCTAAGCAGGGTCAGCTTTGGTTAGTACTTGGATGGGAGACTACCAAAGAAGTCTGGGGCTGCTACGCAGACGCAGGGCAATGGCAAAGTACCTTTGGCAAACCAAATGTCCCTTGCTTTGAAAAAGCTATAAATCAGCTGCACAGATGCATTGAAACATGTTGATAGCAATTGCATGATTTGGAATAGCAGGAACGGTATAGGTAGAAGAACAGAAGAATTCACATAACTGTTTCACCATGTAACTAATGATTGAGGAACTGAGCCGTTAACTGCAGAATCAATACTAGGACAATACAACCAACCAGCCGGACAAATTGTTGCCTGTACTCTTAAGTTTAATACAGGGTAGAGTGTCAAGTTATTCACTTCCTCTCACTGATTACTAAAACAATCGATGCAGGTCAAAATGGGAAAGATTTTTCTGTAAAATCTAAAAACAGCTTTGCTCACAGGTCTATACTGATCCTGCTTTTCTCTCAGAAACCAAATCTGGAGCGTGTAACCTTTTTGTTTCCACCAAACTGAAATAGTTTGTGATGTTCCATGATTTTAGGCAAATACATGTTAAACTAAGTATAGCCTTTCCATTTTAAACTAAGTATAGCTGCCTCCTATGTTATACAGATCAACATCTCATCTGTGCCTATACAATCTGCATGTCTCGATAAGCTATGATCAGAATCACAATATCACAAAATGAAATAGCTTGTCTTCCAGAGAATGCTTCTCTATCACCACTAAAAAAGGAATGCAACAATATTCCATACTTTACCTGTAGATTTTCACATGTTTCTTGACTGTAGGTGATTCTCTGGATTTCTGTAGGTGAGACAAGGTACAATGCCTGCCCGTTGTTGGTGAAGCAAAATGTTCTGGCTATTCGCATGTTGGTAAGTGGCAAGTAATAAACATCCAACAGCGGCCTTAAACTTGGCAAACTTGAGAATAGAATTAAAAGATTGTTAACATGAAATAAGAGTTCTTATCATTGCTGTTTTTTAACCTGATACAGTGCAGTAAGCTCTCTTCTCCTTATCTTTTTAGGCTGACATCAAGACCAGAGATTCCTCTAGGCCCCTAGCCCCAGAAATTCAGCCTACTTGCCAACTGAAAATACATAGCAGACTTCTATTGTTAATTTATGTTAACAATCTAAACTTTTCAAAAATATGAACGTAACAAGAGTATGAAAAGCAATAGTGATTTATTGTCCAGTCGGTATATAAAAGTCTCTAGGAATGGGAATTAAATCACATTAAATATGTCTGGGATTTTTCATGCATAATTTTTTTTAGGATGGTGGCTGGAAAAGAAGAGGAAAAAATTGGTTTCCTTGTTGCTGGACATGGTAACTGCTGAAATCTGCTTGCATGGACTAAAGTTACATCCTATAAATGACAAGCAAGAAAGCCAACCTAAATGTTTATATATTAAGTGGACACAAGTCCCAAACTGCAGAAGCAGTGATGCAGTGTTTGGGACTCTCCTATAATGTTTCTATTGCACATTACACGGGGGTAACATTTATAGGTGTTCCAAAAATACATCTCAGGAAAAACAGGAGCAATCTCTCTTCTTATAGATGAAGACTACCCTGAAATACTTCAAAAAGTAGATAGCAATCCTGAAAAATACTAGTAAAAGTATGCCCATTAAGTCCTGGTGTTAAACTTCATTAGACATGGTGCATAAAAGGAATTATTAAGCAACTGCTCCAAGTCCCTGTGGTAAGATAAAGAGTATGATTTTGTAGGGCACACACAATCAATCAAACTGCATTGCATCACTATGTTTTGGTGACTGTAGAAAACACACCAGAGGTAGGCCACAGACTGCCACAAAGTAGGGAAAAAATGAACAAATATTATTTGCTTAAAGACAAGTTAAGGCTTCTATGTGCTTCATTATATTTCAAAATCTACTCCAATGCATATTGGTTAAAAAATAGGGCAGGAACCAGAGAATCACAAGTAGAATGGAATTTTTCTACTGCAGGCCCCCGTGCCCCTCTCAAGCTGCGTTGGGGGTCAGGAGGCAACAGGTGTGTGCAAGTCCACACATATGGCTGCAGCAGGAAGGGGGATGCTTCTACTCATGTAGATAGGCGTGTGGATCCAACCCATAATGGCTTAATACAGACATCATGTCAAAATACAGTTAAGGAAGCTCAACTCTGCTTTAGTTTGATGCCTGGATTCCAAAAGCATTGTTTCAGATAGGCTGACAAAGTAGAATTAGAAACCATAATTTGAAATGGGTTTGCAAACCACAATTTGTGCTAATTATTGTCTAACATAACATCTCGGCAAACCAAAGCTGTGGCTATTGCTTCATCCTCAGAAGCCACTGCACTCCTGAATGGACAGAAAATGAAAGCAGGCAAGCAAGTCTAAATCACTTTTTGCCCATTTTTGGAATATCAAACCATTATTTGGGTCCTGAACTAAGCTTAGCACAAACCATTCTTTGGTGCACCATCTACACTGAACCAGTGGCACAGAGCATACCAAAACAAAATTGATCTTAACAGTTTTGGAGTGCAAATATGCAAATCAAGCCAAAAGAATGAAATTGCATGCAACGAAGAAAGAAAAGGACAATACTGGTTTTTACTATCACGCAATTACAGTAGATCACATAAACTGTGGACTGGATCACATATAGCAGAGTTTAGGTTGCATATGAGGGAAATAAACCTTAGGGTTATATGGAACCTTCAATGTAAATTGAAGTAAAATTTTCTCTCATATTTCTGTGAATGTGCAAACTGCATGTGGCTGTATGAGAACCAGTCTCAAGTTCACCGTGTACCAGAAAATCAATTTAACCAGTCCATTGTTTTGTTAGAAAATTAATGGATGGGATACATAGCAGCAGCATAAAACCAGCAACTTTTCTCTTCGAAGTAAGAAAAGCAGACTATAATCAAAATAATTAGACATACACCTATAGTTTAAGTATCTAAAAGAACATATTGAAAGCTTCCCCTTAAGGAAATTTTTGTTAAATAGTTGTGCTCTTATTCATCTAGGTACATTTTACTTGTTTTCCTGGACAGTAATCCATTTTCAGCAAATACATGTATGGTAACTGCACTTTTCCTTCTAGCATTTAATGCCTTACCTAAAAGTCATTATGTGTCCATTGGCACAAAAACAAGCAAGGCAGATACCATTGCTGAGTGCCACTATGTCCCCACGAAGAACAAATGAAGTCTCTGTTATATTTTGCTTATAAGTACAGTTCTGTGAGGGCAGTGAAATAACTTTTGCTTGCTTTTCAGAACATATCACTGCATATTGATTTTCACTGATTTCCTGAGATGATGATGGAGACACAGAGACAGGCCGCCGTTTTTTTGACTTATCCTTTTCATCCTTGTCTTCAAGAACATTGGGTTCTCTCCAGGCTTCATATGCTGGTGCAACTAATGATCCTGTAGTGTCCAGAAAAGCCATTCTCAGGATTGCTCCTTTAAGTCTCAGTATGGTTCCTAAGACACAGAAGTTGAGAACATTACTAAATTTCTCTTCAGTTCAATTTCTGGTTGGTCAGGAATATCTTGCAACTATTCTGAAGTCTATTTTAGCCCATCCTTAGATTCAGACCTAGTTTGAAAAGAACTTGTGTACACATTTAAATTACTGATTTCAGTAGCTAGGGTTGCCAAATGACTTACAGTTATAAGCAGGAGACAGTTGGTCCCTGGTTGGGACATTTGTGTGCACGCAAGTTGCGTTGACATCACTCGGAAGTGACGTCATCACGTTGGGCACATCGCCAGCTGACGCTCTAGCAGTCAGCCTGAAAACTCTATGGTACCATAGAGTTTTCAGGCTGATTGCTAGAGCGTCAGCTGGCGACGTGCACAACTTGATGATGTCACTTCTGGCCCAAACTGGGCACATTGGGGGCGGGGTTCTCTCGCCGGCCTTTTCCAGACCGGCGGATTGGGGACCCTTTGAGTGGGGGAACCTCCGCCCTCCCAGGGGAGCTGGTAGCCCTATCAGTAGCACCTGTTTCATGTGCTTATGCACCATTCCTGAACAAAGACACTATCCAAACTGAAGTCTTCAAAGAGCACATTTAAGGGACCCGCCTATACTCTTAAGCAAAGATCAAACTGGAGAAACTATAAAAAGTAAATTTATATAATAGTTGTTATTAATAAAAATGGCCCTCTAAAGTTTAAATAGTACCGCTAATAAGAATACCAGTTTCATTTTTCTTTCTTGACCTAGTCCTAACTTGGACACGATAACCTGTTAATCTCATACATCTGTCCATCAATCTCCAATTTTGATATATTTATTACCCTTCACTATGTTTCCCCTGGAATTAAAACCCAAACACATGGTAATCATATAACCAAAGCTTGGTATTCCTGTTTGGTCCTTGAATCTGTTAAACATTTTCATCATGTTGTATGCTACTTTACTGCTCATCCTCTACCTATATGTATGGACTGGTAACTTCCATTTCATTGTATCTGAAGAAGTGTGAGTGTACATAAATAAAACTTTGTCTTCAAGGTGCCACTGGAATCAAAAATTGTTCTGCTACTTTAGACCAACACAGCTACCTCCTGAATCTATTTCTAATAGATGTTGTTGGAAATGTGAATTAAAAGGTTATTCATTACAAACTAAAAAATGTCTCCAATAAGGTGGTTTGGGGATGCTATGTTACTTCACAATGATTCAGAAAACTATCTAATACTACTAGAAGGCTGAATTACACAAACCTCAGCCTTGGATTATGGATTAAAAAATACTGTATCAAAGTCATAATCATAATACTTTTTTCAAGAAGAATTTCATACAGCTATTGAAATGCTGAACAAGCCCCATTGATATACAGCTTCTCAAAAGAGTCTTCTAATCACACTCACAGAGGCATTTAAATTAAGCATAATGCATTTAGATATTAATTATAGAGATTGCATATCTCATGAGGCATATGTGTCTTTTAATGCAGCTGTTTAAACAACATTTTACAGAGATGCTATATTTCTGAAATTGAAGCACAGTTTGGATTGTCAATTTCTTATATACAGTAGTTTAAAACACTAACAGGGCAAATCCTAGGAAGACCTATGGCCTTCAAGGTTCATTGAAGTCACTGGGTTTAGAAGGCTGTAACTCTGTTTAAGACTGCAATGTAATTTAAGTAATTTTTCATTCACTCCATTCTGCAGTCACTGCATTAGTTGTCAGTTAGTCACCAGGTTCAGTTCAAGTTACTGGCCATTACATACAAAGTATTTCATGGCCGTAGACCTTCATATCTACAGGACCACCTCTCTTCCTATGCCCCACCATAACACCTTCACTCATCTGAACAGTGCCTTCTACTGGTGTCACCCTGGAAATGGGCCAGATCAGCAAATGCCTAGACACATGCACTCTCTGTAGGCCCCCGGCCTATGGAATAGCCTGCCTGAGGAGATCAGGAAGGCTCTCAAACTTTTTTTTTTTACCTTGCTCTCACTGTATTATATTTTTATTTACTCATTAATATATCTTGCACTACTTAAAACCTCTTATCTAATACTCTATGCTTTGTTTCAGGTTCTGAAATCCAAGTCACATTACATGATTTATGATATGTCTCATCATCCTATTGATTGTACTGATTTACATTATATAATCTACCTTGAGTCTCGGTGAAAAAGGTGGACTATAAATAATATAAACAAGATATATTTATTTTATATATTCTTAAATCTGTTTGGTGCAAAATATAAATATAATTAAAAAGAATATACTGAAATTTAGATCTGGTTCAGACAGAAAAACAATGTGCTGAATATGTTATCTAGACTAGCAGGAGGCCCCAAATATAAGGATTTTAACTGTTCTGGCCAAACTTTATATGAACACAGTATTTTTATTGCTCATTTCAAGACTTTTATTTCCAATAACATAATATTCTGGCTATACCTATGCATATTATTATATTTACATCAAATAACAGCACAATACATTTCAGAATTACAAATACATATTATTTTATTTAATTTATTTTATGAAATAACTATTGTAACTAATTCATTGCCTATATAATACATACCACTGGGGGATACAATTACAGGCTGTACTAATCTTTGCTCTCCTCCTGGGGGTAAATTCAAGGCAATGACTAGAACTGTGCCCAAAGTGGTCCCAACCCACAAGCATGGTGAGGGAGCTGTATCAGCTTTCCGTGTGAAAGTCTCACAGAAGTGAAGAGCTGAAATTGCTTCTCGAGATTCCTTATCAATGCTGGTTACACTGGAACTCCTAGATCGGCTGAATGAGTTGTCTCTTACATCTGAAAGATTTTAATATTAATACACATACTTAATAGTTTTACAGTCCACACTTACCACCTAACACAAAATATGTTTCACTATACTGGATCTGTAAAAACTAACTTTATTACTATTAAACCCGCTTTGCACAATACATTTTAAAGTTTTTTAACGGTAGACCTGAAGATGCAAATGAGACAAACATATTCAGAAACACATGTACAATTTAACTGACATGTAATATGAGGAATGACTCCTTCTCGGTTCAGTTGTTACATGATGCACAATTTCTCAGATGTTCTGAGCTTCCTCCTAACTCTCTGATGATGTTCAATGCTATGAAGTTTACTACGGGGGAACAATCTGTTGAAGCCAATTAAAAGGAAGATGATTGCATGAATACATGTTTATTTGAAACACCACAGGTTCCCAGAAGAAAAACTAGAGCACAGAGACTTGATCAAATGTGCAAGTGCACATACACACACCCTGATCAACATATTTTTTAAAGATGCATAGATGGGGAAAGGATTGTGGCAGAGTTTTAGTACAATCCTAAACAGAATGACCTTAGAAGGGTGCAACTCTGCTGAGGATGACACTTGTATGACTAGGGAACAGGTTACCTAGGTAATAAAATTAGTAAAATACATTTGGAACAAATGGGCCATACTGAAACAAATCCCATGACATGTTTTCTGAAGACCGGGCAAGATGGAAAAGTAATTACTTGCTTACCAATTTCACAAAAATCTTGTTGTTTTTAAGTAATTGTGGACTTCAGACCCTGTCTTTAACTTTGAAGAACAGACTTCCTTTGTGGCATATTTATAGATGTGATACTACTGATTATATTTAGCAAGGTGCACATGTTTTAACCTTACAGTAGAGACATATTATAATTACTATACACACACACACACACACACACACACACACACACACAAAGGGAGATTTTTTTCCTGTGGTATTACAACTGCTCAGTCTTGCCAGACATATGCCATATTTCAACCAGCAATAATCATGCCTTGGATTGACTTCATTGACTATGATACTCCCACTGCACAATGCTACCATAATTACATTTACTTTGCTCATAAATTCTGTTCTGCAAAGGTTTGGGGTTTGTTTGTTTTTGCTAATAATGATATTTTAATTATTTTATTACATTGTTCTTTACCATTTAAAATTGTGGTTTAATATGATTTACATATGGTTTAGGGTGCAATATCCCCACTTTAAGATATACCTTAATTATAGGCTGTGTAGAAGTAATTTTTTGTGTCATATTCAGTATCACTGTATGGATATACTTCTCAAATCATACCATCACCACCCCATTCTAGGAAAGGAGGAGGAGGAAGAGAAGGAGAGATTGGATTTATACCCTGCCCTTTACTACCTGAAGGAGTCTCAGAGTGGCTTACAATCGCCTTCCCTTCCTTTCCCCACAACAGACACCCTGTGAGGTAGGTGGGGCTGAGACAGCTTTTCTGCTCTTGAGAGAACAGCTCTGAGAGAACTGTGACTGACCCAAGGTCACACTAGCAGCTGCATGTGGAGGAGTGCGGAATCAAACCCAGTTCTCCTAGATTAGAGTCCGTGCTCCTAACCACTACACCAAACAGGCTCTCTTACATTCTTACTGCTGCTCTTGGTGGTATTCTGTTTTTCCTTTAATATATCAGTTAACAGAAAACTTACTGAGTTAGATTCTATCTTTCCATTGATACAAGCAGACTTCTACCAGCAGATCAGAATCTACAGTGCTCAAGGCAGCAGGTGCGTTTTTGTCTGCTTTCTTATTTTCATTGCAGAGATTCACGTGTTGCAACTTTATTTACACAGTGCCCCCCCCCCCCGCTGCCAAATCTTACTTATTGCTTTTTTGGTATTCATAGATACATTCTCAGAGAAAGGGAAGGCAGGAATGATATGTTTCTGCCAGCATCTTTCACTAGTAGTGCACAGGATTCTGAACCATTACTTATACAGAACAATTTTATTCAAATTCCCTGCACCCCAGCAACTCATTACTGTGATTCTTATTTTTACTATAATTTTAATATATGTATCGTTTAAACAATTCCAATAAAAAGGGAACCAGCTACTTATCATATCTGTAATGCAATGCTTCCAAAGTTTTGTGGTGGCAAAAGAGCCTGAGATTAAAAAATTAAGCCACTATGCTGAATCCATCAAGTAGTCTATGAAGTTGGGGTACAGAGGGCATGCTTAGCATTAGCCACCCCCATCCTCTATACGTGGGCAATGGTGAGTGAGGAAGTGACTGCTTGCCTGCCTACTTGGGGAGAGGCTACTTCTATGGAGCAGAGGTCCATCAGTGGCTATAAGCCACAAGGTATAGACAGGGACTCTGGGGCAAGTGATGCTCCGTCATCTTGGTGCTTGGGGGGGGGGTCAACAGTGGGAGGGCTTCTAATGTCCTGGCCCCACTGGTGGACCTCCTGATGGCACTGGTATTTCTGGCCACTGAGTGACACAGAGTGTTGGACTGGATGGGCCTTTGGCCTGATCCAACATTGGCATCTCTTATGTTCTTATGTTCTATAAAGGACAGAATTGTTACTTCCTGCTCTGCCCCTCCGAAGCATAAAAGTAAGCTGCTTCCTGGAAACAATCATAAAATCATAGAGTTGGAAGGGACCTCCAGGGTCATCTAGTCCAACCCCCTGCACAAGGCAGGAAATTCACAAATACCTCCCATCACACCCCCTGTGACCCCTGTTCCATGCCCAGAAGATGACAAAAAACCTCCAGGATCCCCGCGGCCAAACTGGCCTGGAGAAAAACTGCTTCCTGACCCCAAAGTGGCAACCAGCATTTCCCTGGGCATGTAAGAAAGGGCCACAAGAACTAAGCACTGAGGCAACCCTTCCTGCCCTCCCTCTCATGATCTGCTTAAGTTTACAGAAGTAAAGGATTGCCTGCCTGCTTGGGGAAGAGACTGCATTCCATCAAGCAAATGACTGTTGTTGCATGTTTGTGGGTTGTTTTTTTTTACTTGAGAAGCCACTGAATCTGCATTGAGCAGTAGAAAAAAAATGGATTAAAAATGCCCAAATATAGATAAATAAAATGGTAACATCCTGAGGGAGATAACAAGTATACCTATTGGATGAGCTTGCAGCATTTTACAAATACTGTTCGGATAGCATTAATTGAAATGGTGAACAAAATGACCCAGTGATTCTATTACTAATCATGGTTAATTGTTCAAAAGAAAGCTTGCTTTGAAATCAAATCCTAACACCAGAACTTGAAATATTAACTATATTTTGCTTCTTTTCAATAGCATGCGTGTAAAAGAATCATATAAACAATAGGAGGTTAAATAAAGATATGTAAAGGAAACATTGGCACTTTAAGAAACATTGGCACATTACCCCATACCATGGACAAGAGAAGCTATCCCAAAGTCTTATAATTCACAGATATTAGGGGCTGAGTAAGACCTTCTTGAATTCTGACTAGGGCTTTTAGTTTGTATGTACCTTTTATGTGTGCTTTATAGGGTGAGAACTCTCCAGTTCAATTTTCTGAGCCAAATAACAGGTACATTTGTTCAAAATGCTATTTGAATAAAGGTATTCAAAACAAAGAGAACCTAGACCACTATCCTACATATATACATGAGAATCTAGTTTCAGATACACGACTCCAGCCAGTTAACAGGATTATACAACATAGGCAAATGTTAAACTAATTTTTTGGAATCTTAAAACTAGGAGACTATATTATGGCCAGGATCCAAAGAATGATAAACTAGTCCTTTGAGCTAAGAGACTTTGTATATGTTTTGGGCACTGTACCCTCCCTCCTCATCTGTATAGCAACTTGCCTGAAACTAATGGGAGTTTCACAAGCTCCTGTCTGGATCCCTTCCCAATGTGCTTGAATTGTTTATAAACCAATGCCCAATATATCTTTCGTGATACAGACAGCAGAGAGAAAAATGCACATCTTTCCTGTGGTCTTCACTGATTGTATGTTCTAGTTAACAGACTCTACTGGGTAATTTCTTTGATAATTGCGGTCTGCTTCGAAACAGTTATGCAGATTTCCTTTTACAATTCTTGCTTGTCATACACAGTTCTAACATGTAATCATGTGATTACGGTTATTTCCTTTTAACAAACTAGGCACAAAAACACATATTTCCTTTATGTGAGGTTCTCCATGCTTTTAAGAGCAGCAACACAAGGTCAAAACAATTTGTAAATATGTATTACACCTATAAACAAACCTTGGCACCCAAGTAATGGAAGATCACATCTTTTCCTAATGAGGGGCTAAAGCTCAAAGTCAAGACACTAATGGTGTGTATTTTTCCCTCTCAACAACCTTCCAACATTGTAAATACCATTAACACAGACTTAAAAAAAAAACCCAAAACTTACCTAACTCAGGCTTCAGTTCAGTTGGTAAGCTTAATTTTCTAGACATTTTTGCTGAAAAATAATGTTATTGTGGTGTTTAGTAGAAAACTATACAACAAATGTCTCTTTAATTACTTTATAGTAACACAGAGAAAACATATACAAGTATCACATCGTTCATATCTAGCAACATTCAATAAAATTGCATTTTATTTCAAAAGTATAAAATCAAATATTCAATTCCTTTTTAAGATTCTTATGATATTCAAAACAGAAATCTCAAAGTGTTACGTCTATACAGAGTTGCAATACAGTCTGAGTTTCAACTGTAGACTAAAAATAACTACATGGATGTCAATATGGCATAATCAAAAGTCAGCATTACAAGAAAACCGGGTTGCACTTACCTGTAACCATTGTTCATCAAGTGGCCTTCTGTGCAGGCACACATGGGACTGCATGATTGCAGGCCAGCCATGGAGAAGAGCTGCTAAGCTTTTCTGAAGAAGCTTCAAGGCTCTGGAATGCTCCCCTTCTCCTCTGTCTATAGAGGTCCCATTTCCCACACAAGGGTCACATGACAGAGGCAGGGCGAGCACTCCTTCCCTCAGTTCCCTTCACCTCTGCATGTTTGGCAGTCCACAGCGGGGAAAGGAAGGAGGGATGTGTGCCTGCACAGAAGGCCACCTGATGAACAATGGTTACAGGTAAGTGCAACCCCATTTTCTTCATTGTGGCTTCTGTGCAGTCCCACATGGGAGAATAGCAAGCTCACCTATCCTAGGAGGAGGGTGTGGGCTGACCAACGCAAAATCACTTGTAGCACAGCTTTTCCCACTGCAGCTTCACTTCTGGAGTCCACGTCTATCAAGTAGTGCTTGATGAACGTAGAGGGAGTGGACCAAGTTGCTGCCTTGCAGATGTCCTCCAGTGCGAGTCTGGCACGGAATGCTGCTGAAGATGCTTGAGTCCTCATTTAATGAGCTTTCAGGGACACTGGGCAAGAGACCTTAGCTTCGTCATAAACTGTTAGGATTGCAGAGACCACCCAGCGGGAGAGTGACTGCACTGATGCAGCTCTCCCTTATTTGACCCTTTGAAACATACAAACAAGTTTCTATTCTTCCGGAATTCTTGTGTCATTTTTAAATAAAAAAGGAATGTTCTTCTTACATCTAGCGTACAGTGTTTGTTCCAACAATGATGTTGGGAATGGAAATAATATTGGGAGGGTGATGTTTTGGTTGAGGTGGAATTGTGATACCACCTTACGGTAAAACTCTACATTAGGTCTGAGTACTACCTTATCTGGTGGAATTTAATAAAAGGATGGTCACAGTGCAATGTCTGTAGTTTGCTTACCCTTCTGGCGGAGGTAATTGCTACCAAAAAGACAAAAGACAAGTCAGCACTGGCCATGGGTTTAAATTTTGAAAGAACTGGGGACAAAGTCCATTAAGGAATGGGGGGTACAATAGGTGGGAACATATCCAATAAACCTTTAAGAAACTTTTTGGACTCTGGAACGGAGAAGACTGGCTGTCCATTAACTGGGACATGAAATGCAGAGATAGCGGCTAGGTGAACTTTTATAGATGAGGTCGCTAGACTCCCTTCTTGCAGTTTCAGTAGGTAATCAAAGATTTTATTCAAACTACAGAATTGTGGATCAAGGCCATGCTTGTCACTCCAATGCACAAACCATTTCCATTTATAACTATGCGAGCTTCTTGTTGTGGGTCTGCGAGAGGCAGTTATAACCTGTTCAACCTTGTGCGAAAACCTCTCTACTGTAGGATTAGCCAAGTGGTCAGGTGCAAGGATTGTATCCAAGAATGGCAAATAGGTCCTATGTGGAGGACATCCTCCTCTGGGGGAAATGTCATGTGCTGCTCTCTATCCAGCTTCCATAGTGTAAGGAACCATACCCTTCTGAGCCAGAAGGGGGCTAGAAGGATGCGGGATGACTGGTCTGCCTTTATCTTAGAAATTACCCTGTGGAGGATACCAATGGGGGAAACATATAAAAGAGGTGGCCATGCCATTGCCACTGGAAGGCATCCCCCATAGAACCTAAGTCCATGGCTGCTCTGGAGCAGAAGTGATGGCATTTTTTGTTGTCTACTGATGCAAATAGATCAGGGACCCCCCATTTTTTGAAAATTGGGACCAGATAGCAGTCTGATACAGACCACTCTTGTTCTGTGCTTATGTCTCTGCTTAGGCTGTCTGCTACTGTGTTGTTAGACCTGCTATATAAACAGCTGTCAATTGCACCCTGTGCCTTATTGCCCACTGCCAGATGAGTTTGGCCTCTCTGCACAGGTGGAAAGAGCCTATGCCTCCCTGCTTGTTGTGATATTGTCTGTTGCTATGACAACATGTCTTCCTCTGATGATCTCTGTAAAAAAGCAACAGCACATTTACAGCTCTCAACTCTAACAGGTTAATGTGAAGAGTGGATTCTTTCTTAGTCCACATCCCTTTCTCCTTTAGTCCCTAACAGTGAGCACCCCAACCTGTGAGTGAAG
This sequence comes from Gekko japonicus, assembly GCF_001447785.1. Taxonomy (NCBI): domain Eukaryota; kingdom Metazoa; phylum Chordata; class Lepidosauria; order Squamata; family Gekkonidae; genus Gekko; species Gekko japonicus. The sequence continues at coordinate 632,619 of NW_015175987.1, read as the reverse complement.
CATCAGAGAAAAGATGGGAGTCATGGGATTGGACCCCTAGAGGCTAGGTGTTTTTAGATATGGGTTTTAGCTACGTTTCTCAGTTTTATTGTTCAAGACCCTGGTCTAAGAATAGGGTGGAAGTAAGTAAGTAAGTAAGTAAAGACCCCTAGAGAGATTCCCTTGAGGAGGTTCTCTGATATAGACCACCAAAGGAGAGACCTTACAATGACTCTCGGGACAGATAGTTTCCTCCATTGAGGCTCGGAACTGCTGTTGAAGTTCCTTATAAACCAATTTTGCAATGGCCTCATGTGTAAGTGAGCATATGAGACCACTGCAGTGATGGAAGCCATATAACCTAGGAGTCTTTATATGTGTTTGGCTGACTGGTATCCGTTGGACAGAAATTTCTTAACAAGGGACATCATAATCTTGGTCCTGGGGAGGGGCAAATATGTTTTCCCTTTTCAGGAATATAAGGAGGCCCCAATGAAGTTGACAGAATGAACAGGAGTAAGGCAGGATTTCTCCCAGTTTACCAACAAAACCCCAGTGATAGAATAGTGTGCAAGGCCAAGCTTGACCAGCTTTCCTGAGGAGTCATCGATAAAGAGCCAATAGTTGAGACTTATAATGCACCTTGTTGGGGATACATCTGGGTATGCCTTGGGAAGTACCTTTGTTTAAAAGGTGTCAATGAAGTATAGATTATGCCCAAGGATTTGGCTATCAACTTGTTCTTCCTATTCTGATCCAAAACCGCACCATTTTGGTCACTGGATAGGTCCTGACCTTCAAGTGGAAGACTGTCTATATTGTCTTTTGTATCAAGTGGAAGGACTGAGGAGCATAATCATTAATATCTCTGTATGACAATGTCAGAGACCATTAACCTGCTATCACAATCTGCTCCATGCCTTGCAGCATTGAGCTGCAGTTTCCCTATTTTTTGTACTTCTGCAATGGGGACCTTAGCCACACTCTGCTTAATCAATAGGCAGCAACTCAAGAAACTGTGACATCTTTTCCCATAGTAACATTTGGTAGCAGCCCATGACCAGTGGAAAATTAGCCACCCTTAGTTCCATAGCCCCAGAGGAGTAGATCTGCCTTCTCAGCAGATTGAGTCTTCTGCCCTCTTCATTGAGGGGGATGAATGGCTTCTACCTCTTCCCATGGCTGGTAAGACCTCTGAGACTATGAAGTTGCTTGAGGCTGGTGAAACAAGTAGTCACAGCCTTCGTCCCTAATCCTATAGAGGTTTTCCAGCTTCTTTGACAATGCTAGTGTTGAGGCTGGTTTAGCCCAGATGGCTAAAGCTATGTCCTACATCTCTTGCAACAGTGGGAGCACCACAGGGCCTGAGCTGGGGTTGTACAAAAGCTTCATTATAGGGTTGGATGGTTGTGGCTCTGAAGCATTAAACAGATCAACTGCTCCAAATACATCTTAAGGCCCTCTGTTGAGGAGGGAGCTGATGTGTCAGTGACTGTATCTTTCGGAGATGGCATTGAAATGTTCTCTGAGCCTGCTTCTGAAATTTGGGAGAGTGCGTCCTTGGAATAGGAACCACGATGGGGGGAATGCACGCCAGAGTGGTATTGGTGCTGGTGGTCCCATCTGGATCCCGTCTGGATCTTGTGATTTTACAGGTTGCCATTGGTATGGAGCCTGTGCGGGTGCCCACTGCAGTGGCATCATGAATGGAAACAGGCCCCATGGATTTTGCTGAGAAAGCCACTGATTTGGTAGCTGTGGATCTGGTTGCCCTTTGTCTTGTGATGTGGGTGGACTCGTGGGAGGCACCTCGAAAACCTCATCTTCCAAGGAATCTGGGGACACTTAGAGGGGACACTGATACCCTTCTTGATGGCAAGGTCATCTTCAGACACAAAAATGAGTCAACATTGAACCCCAATGGCAAATTGTGGCATTGGGATGACTTTGATTTGAAGATCATCTGTGTCAATGCTCAGTTCTGAGGAGAGACCAATCACCGGGGTCAGGGAGGATTGATGTCCTCGAGTGGGTGAGCTATGATTCTGTGGTGATCGAGATTGTCAATTCTGAGGGAAGCTTGTACAGTGCAGATGCAAAGGCAATCTTGGCTGGATTGCAATGTGTTTGGCTCTCTTTTTAGCCTTTTTCAAAGGTAGTTCCTATTGCCAATCTTGGGGTAGAGACTTGAGTTTGTGGCTCCAATAACAAGGTTGTCAGTGCTGAACTCACCAAATGGGCCCTTGCACCCTTATCCGATTGGGCATGTTTTTCCCCACTAGGATCTAGGGCGCCCTGAGCTTTCCCCCAAAGGGCACCTTTAAGTCTTGTGGCTCTCTCCTCGTGTGCCTTAGGAGTAAGGTATCTACATGGTAGGCACATGGCTGTATTGTGGCTCTCTCCCAGACATAGGAGGCATGAGGAATGATCATCATTTTGGGCCATTTTTGTTCCGCACCCCCTGCACTTCTTAAATAGAGCCATCCTACTGATTTGTAAGTGAAAGTCTTCGCTGTTCTCAGTGGAAAAACCTCTTCGTTTTATTCCTGAGGCACCACAAAGCAGCTGCTTAGAAACACGTCCTCTCCTCATGGCAGCAAGAAGAGAACTGAGGGAAGGAGTGCTCACCTCACCTCTGTCATGTGACCCTTTGGGTATGTCAGAGACATGAGCAGGCCAAGGAGCTGAGTTCGAGTCAAAGTCAGGGTCAGATTCAGAGGTCAGTTCCTGGGTAGTCAGAACAGAGTTCAGGGAATTGTCTCTTTTTCTACACCCAGGTAGAATTTTTCCACCAAAAATATTTTAGTTCCCCTCAGTAACTGAGTCGCCCTCCAGTTGTATGTATTTCTTCTTTGTGTGATAAGCTTAAATAGCCCCACCCTGCCACAGATATTTGTTTAGGCTTTAGACCCAGTACAGGAACTTGAGCGAAAGACAGGAGCTGTCCTGTTTTATAAACCATTGTGAAATGGCACTTGAGGCAGATTAACCTTCAAAAACAGAATAAAAATTTTATTAAACAGGCAAGGAATATATTAGGTTGCTGAGCAATGCTCCCTCTAAGATGTGGAGTCTTGTGAGCAGAAATTCTGCTTTGTGAGCTACTGGTGTTAAAGTTGTGAGCGAACAATTTGGCTGCTGCATAAACTAGTTTGCTTTGAAGCCATCCTTCCTGAGCTAAGACGAGAATGTGTGAGCTGGAGGCTAAAAAACTGTTAGCTAGCTCACACTAACTCAGCTTAGAGGGAACACTGTTGCTGAGATAAAAATATACAGAATTGAGGCTTTTGCACATACAAGACAGTGTTGTTGAAGCTTAATTTCAGCGTTTCAAGTTCTTTTCAGTGAGAGGTTTTTGCTTATTATATATTTCAGCTGTTACACAGAACCTTGAATACAGTTTCTTAGAGAATAGCTTTGTCTTAGTGCTTCTAGGTTTCTTCCTTCAGAGTTCTCTGTTTTTTGTTAGATATTTCACTAACTCCTGATGTGTCTAAGCTTCTCCCCTTTATCACAGACCCTTCCCAGCCCCTTTCACTGACAGGAAGTTATTCTCCTTGTCCCTAAGAAGCAATAACTCCTTTTACTATTTGGCTTGTATGGGAGTTCTCTTTAACTATCCGGACCTTCTGCCAAATCCATTGTCTGTATAAAGCTGTTTTGTAGCTTTCTTGACTGAGAATCTAAATTCTCCCTCAGAGTAGTTCTAATATATTTAAGACAATGGGGTCCTTATTCTTCTTTCTATAGTACAGAAATAGTTTTCTGAAAATTCCCTGACAGAAATCATGAACTCCCAAAGTCTCTTCCCTCAGAAGCCAAACCCTCTGGCTACTGATCCAGAAGTTAAATTTCAGACCAAGAGTGTTTGGTCTGTTTTATTTCCCCTCTGGCCAATCAAAGACTGAGTAGAGTAGCCAATCACATAAGTTCTTCTCTCTGGGGAAGAAGAGGAAGAAGAAGAGGAGGAGATTGGATTTATACCCCACCCTTCACTACCCGAAGGAGTCTCAGAGTGGTTTACAAACTCCTTCCCCACCCCACAACAGACACCCTGTGTGGTAGGTGGGGCTAAGAGAGCTCTTTCCAGAACAGCTATAAGAGAACTTGTGACTGACCCAAGGTAACACCAGCACCTGCATGTGGAGGAGTGGAGAATAAAACCCAGTTTTACCAGATTAGAGTCCGCACTCCTAACCACTACACCCTGACTCTCTGACACAAGCCTGCTTTTCTTTGCAATCCATCACAGAGGTCTAGCAGTCTGAAGTCGTTTACCAAGCAGTCAGAGCAGTTCCAGAAGGTCAGAGTCAAGAGCTGGTCCGTGGGTCACAGGAGCAGAGACCAAAACTGTGGTTGCAAAGTCAGCCGTATGGTGACGTTGCTTCCATGCCTAACAGCCTCCCTTGGCTGGTTTGTATAGGCATATGCCTAAGGGTTAGGCTTGCAGCCAGTTGCTCGGGAGTAATCCTGCAACTACTCAAGCAGCTGGCATCAGGCCAGGAGGTGAGAACTCTGTCGTCTCTTCTGTAGTTCTGCTTGTAGTCTCCGTCTGCAGCGCTCTAAGGGTGTGGGTGATACTGGAGGGCTGGGAACAAGTAGCTTAGTTTCATCTGTTGAATCAGAGCTGTAGGATGTTGGTGGCTCTGCACCAGCTGTTGGCTGTGAATCCTGACAAGCCTGCAGTTTGTCATCCTGCTTGCTGGCTTCTGCTGACTCAGAGCTGGCTACGTGGGGCTTCTTTTCTCTTGAGGAGTCCCCTTCTCCTGAGGAGTCTTCGCTTAGCCCTGGCTGACCCATGACAGGGTGGGAAAAGGAACCTCTATAAACAGAGGGGAGGGTGAGCATTTCAGAGCCTAGAAGCTTCTTCAGAAAAGCTTGGAATCTCCTCTCCACAGCTGGCCTGCAATCATGTAGTCCCATGTGTGACTACACAGAAGCCACGATGACAAACCAGTGGTTAACTTGTAATTATACTTCAATTTTAACATAACATTTAAAATAACGTAACATTTAACATTAACTTTCTCAGTACTGTTAACCATCACATTTCTTTATTTGACTCATCATGTAATAATTCACCCCTCTCACTGTAAATGAATCTCCTATGTTACATTAGGGACAAGATCTCTGGGTGTGCATTTCTGATGATCTGCAAACCTCAGAAATGTATACCCAGGAGCCACAAGAATATCCCTGCACCCTTCAGTGTCACATTTCCACACACTGGGAAAACTTAGTAAATACGTGAATGTGTTTTTTTCCAATGATCTCTGAATTTCAGGATTGTGAAAGCATTAATCTATGGCACTTTAACAATTATTCTGGCTCCAAGGATACAGGGTTGGGGGGAGGTAGGATGAAGCTCAGACAATCCATTAGAAGTTTCATACATCAAATATTGATTCAATGAGCAGATGGGGAGAAACAGATTCAAATGCAAACTTCAATCCATTTTTGCAATCATCTTTAAAATCTGTTTTTGATTAAAAGTAATTGATAACTGCCATGGTGATAGGTCACAAATGACACCTTGTAAACCTCAATGAGCGTTTTGTAGTAAGCAATTAAATAATGTGGCATTTTGATCATACTGTTTCATCCAGTATTCAACCAATGGCATGGATTAGAGAGAAGGCACCACACATTCACAAGCAAATAGCTGCTCACAGCACATACAAGAGTAAAAAGACCAGATGAGTCTGAAGGCTTCACACAAATTGTAACCTGTTAAGAAACCACATTAAGAAAAGACCGTCTCTGCCCATGCCTGTGACAGTAAGCACAGTAAAACACAATTTGTGATGAGGGAATTTGACCTTGCAACATAGAAAGCTCCAAAACAATAGAGTTTCACACCACATAAAGTGAAAAGGAACAGAATTCTTTTTTTACATTATTCAATATTTAATATATCATTTGTTGAACTCAGAAGAATAGACTCAACAGGGATCTCAGTAATTCAGAAATAATATATGTATTCAAACCATATACCAAATGGTATCACTACCCCACATAAAACAGGAGTAATTTAAACAGCAGCCCCACTAACAACCCATACCTGTGAGCAGGTGATCTAAGCACATGCACCAAAACACTGGATTATGTGATCATGTTAGTAAGTGCTATTATGGACTTGTACCATTATTCAACACATGTTGTTTATTAAAGAAAATGAAAAGAAAGTCATGTCTTAATGTATTAGAATTTGAAGATATCAGCAAGCATACAGAAAAACCAGACATAGGTAATTCAAAGACATATCCTTATCCCGCATCTAACAAAGTGAGCATTGACTCACAAAAGCTTATATTCTGGAAAATTTTGCTGGTCTTTAAGGAGCTACTTGGACTCAAATTTTGTTCTACCATATCCCTGACATTCCTCCCTTTCTCCTGAGCCTGGTCTGTATAGTTTTCACTCAAGTCAAACACAGTCTGCCTAGGATTTGTAAATATAGTAGGGGATGAGTTAGTGGCGGCTGAGTTCAGCTTTGTGAGTTATAAGTTATCCAGGCCCTGAGATGAGTAATGTCAACTGTGCTCTCCTACTCTTTGCAGCTCTGGACCTACCCCAGGTGGCTGTCCTTTGCATCCCAGTACTGGGGTAAACATGCAAGGCTCTCCAGCTTCCATTTTAAATCCAGAGGCAGAACGAGTGTACTATATATGACTTTTCAGAATGCTATCTTTTTAACAGAAAACACTATGAAAATTACTCATAAAGCTATAGTGTAACAGTCTAAACATTCTAGACGAGGAAGGGGGATGGCTTGACCTGGATAGCTCATGCATGCCCCATACTGCCCCATCTTGAAGGCTACGCAGGGTCAGCCCTGGTTAGTATTTAGATGGGAAAACACCAAAGAAGCCCAGGGTTACGATGCAGAGGCTGGCAATGGCAAACCATCTCTGAACTTCCCTTGCCTTGAAAGCCCCACGTGGTTGCCATAAGTCAGCTGTGACTTGTGGTCAAAAAAGGGGAGGACACAACCTTCCATAGAGTAAAGTAAGCATGCAACAAACAGATGCAACTAGTTTCCACAATTTAGGATCAGAATCTTTATTAAAGCGGTCATTGACCAGCACAAGTTATAACTAAGTTCACAACCACAGTAGATAAGACAGAGCTTAAAAATTAACTCTCACATATATACAATGTGTAATAAGTAAAAATATTATTACATTTCTTCAATGAACATACGCAAACCACACTAAACTAAAACCCCAAGAGGAGGAGATCTTTTCACTGTTAGTAAAAATGTTAGTACTATAAGTGTTAATATCACAATATACTTGTAGAGTTCTTGCTTATAACAATTCACTATTTATATGTTATTTTATTAGTTGTTATGAGAGAAATCTCTGATCATCATCTTGTTCTTTGCTTCAAAAGCGAACATTTCCCATTTTCAGTGGAGTTGCTGATGTTGCTTTTAAACTGGCTTCCCCCCCTCTTTTTTTGGTTGCTTTTAAAATGGCATCTCTGGTTTGTCTTCTTGAAAACCTGACCACTATTTCTCCAGGTAGGCTATTTTTTTAATGTAATTGGAGTATGCCCTATAGGCTGATTCCATTTCGTTTACAAGTTCATCCGCTGTTGAGCCTACTACTGGAGTGATGATCTCACTAAGCACCCTCTTTAGGTCTTCCCGGTCTGTTTCAGAAACCCCCTGAAACCTGAGAATCATGTTAGCTTTTTCCATCTGCAGCTGCAAAACTCGATTCTCTTGGCAATTCTGCTTCGTTTCCACATCTCCCATCCTTTTCTTCAACTTCTTGCTTGTGGTGTCTATTTCTTTTATTTTCTCGCTTGCCTGATCCACTTTTTTCTCTGTTTCATTCAGCTGAAGCTGCTGTGCTGCAAAGTTTTTATTCATCACGGTCAATTGCTGGTTAATACCATCGAGTTGTTCCATCACCGGCTTGAGCATATCCACCAGGAGTTTGAGGACATCTGCTCCCTCTTCTGGTTTTGGACTCTGACTGCCCGGCTTCATTTTAAACTTTCTCTGCTGGGCCACCATCTTTCCCGTTTTATTTACAGTTTCTGCTGCTTCCACGCAACTCGGAAAACTTGCCAAACGACTGCGCAATTCAGATAAGTCTCTTAAAACACTTTGGGTTTACTTCCTCCTCTCTCCCCCTTCGTGTCTGTTAGCCGCTCATTCGCATGAGCGAATTCTTTGCAATCTCTTTTTTCAACCGCGGGGGGGGGGGATCGCTTTTCAAACTACTCCGTTTTATTCAGAACTCACGTTCATTGTCGGTCAGTTTCTCTGACCATGCTCGGTTTTACGCCATTCCGCTCTTGTCCCGGTCAGTCCAGCTTGTGCACGAAGGCCACTGAGCGACTGGACCATCGGGGCGGAGGGGAGCCTCAATTCTCAGGCATTACGCCGCCGAAGAGGCTACCCCTCAAAAGCCCCCTGGCCTGGAGCCTATCGCAAAGGCTTCGTGGGGGTGTCATTTGAGGTGGCACCCCTCCAGGCCGCTGGTGTGCGATTCGCCCTTCCCCATTGTGGGAAGAGTGTCCGCCATCGTTTTTCCATAGACTGGAAGTCAACATATGTAAAAACCTTAAGCCACCATTATCTGGTGGATTTTACAAGCTGTTGCACAAAACTTTACGCTAAGTGCTGAAACCGATGGGTTTTCATCTATAAGTAACATTCTATAAGCTTAGAACAAATCTCTTGAGAAAAAGGGCAACTAGGGCCCTGTTCATACGAGCTGTTTGGGCCGGGAGAAGGATGGATTGGGGCCGAATGGGCCGCAGCAAGTGCGGCCGTGGGATCGCCGGCGCTTTCTTGCGCCGGCGCATCCCTGGCTCCTGGTTGAACTGCGCATGTGTGAGCATGCGCAGTTCGCCAGCCCCCCCTTTCCACCGTCGCTTTCTCCCCAGCATCTGATCGTGCCGGGGAGCGACGGCGCACAGCTCGGGGGATCCGTGAGATCCCGCCGCGCCGTCTCAATTTTGATGCGGCTCAGATTAGCCGCAGTTCGACCGTCCTTTTCCCTGCCATGTGGCAGGGGCCAAAGTAGGACGTGTTCCGTAGTTTCGATCTCCCCTGAGCCACAGGGCATAGCCTATCTGCCTTAGGAACACTTTTATATAATTCTGCTAAAACTGCGGAAGAGAGTTCTTGACATCTGGCAAGGGAGAATGCCATCCTTTGACTAGGAATCTCCAACTGCAAGAGGTAGGTGACCAGGGAGAGAGCACTGCAGTAATCCAATCTCGAGGTGACCATTGCGTGGATCACTTCAAGGAAGGGAACCAACTGCTTAATCAGCTGCAGATGGTAAAAGGCAGACTTCGCAGTGGCAGCTACCTGGGCTTCCATTGTTAAGGAGGCCTCCAGGAGCACTCCCAAACTCCTAACCTCCAGTGCTGGCACCGATGGTGCCCCATCGAAGGTCAGGAGAGAGATACTGAAACTTGGCCCACTCCGACTCAGGCACAGGACCTCCGTCTTTGTCAGATTCAATTTCAATTGACTCAGTCTAAGCCAACCAGCCACGGCTTTCAACACCAGGTCCAGATGTCCTGGACTAGAGTCTGACTGACCTTCCTGTTCCTTCCCCAGCCTCCCTGCCATGGTGGGAGGGCTGGGGCAGGAAAGAGAGAGAGAGAAGACATGTTTAAATGCCTTCCCTTTCTTTCCCCGGCCTCTCTGCCACAGCAGATCGTCTGGAGAAGGACAGAGAAAGCATTTACACATGCCTTCTCTTTCTCTCTTTCCTTCCACAGCCACCACGCTGCAGCAGGGCAGCTGAGGAAGGAAAGAGAGAGAGAGAATACATGCTTAAATGCCTTTCTTTTCCTTCCAGTCATTAAACTGGTCAGTTTCAATCCCCTCCACTTCCAAGTCCAGGGGAGTGAAACAGACCAGTTTAATGGCTGGAAGGCATTTTTGCTGAATAGCAGGGTCAGTGTGCTAGCCTGCTGTCAGGCTGAAATGCCTGCCAGCCATTAAACTAGTCAGTTTGACTCTTTTCCACTTGGAAGCAGCGTCAGCTGTTAGATTTAAATGGCTGTCAGCTCAGTTCCAAGTATAGCTTAATGACCTAATAAAAGCCGGATAAAATTGTTTTTTTTCAGGCTTAGCTGAATCAGGACCCAAATGATCTGTATTCAGCTTACACGATACACAAAAAATACCAATAAGGTATTTTTCAGGTATTTATTCGACTCGGTTTATGTCGAATGCACACCCCTTGTGCCCATCACTTTCCTCATGCACTTCTCACAACCATAGCAGAACATCCTGATGAAGATTATTTCAAGAAAGCTCTAGTTCCATAAAGCCTTTCTTTGACATTTTTAATATTTTCTTTATTTAGCCTTGGGCCTGATGGTCTTCCTGAGGCATCTGAGGGGCATTGCAAGCTGCAGCTTTATGTACCTTGGCAATGTTAGTAAACAGAATTGCTAGGTGGAATATCCAATTGGATTTCCTTGACTCTCCTGCCTTTTTCTCTCTTTCCAATAGCCTTTAAATGGAAAGGGGAGGTGGAAAGTAAGGGACAGTGAGGCTGATGCTGGGCACAGCTTCTTTTTTTTATTCTCTTAGCTCTGGATTCAGTGGGTTCTAGGATGATTGTGCCAAAAAGTAAAAGATTAAAAATGATAAAGCTTTAACAGTTCTTGGTATCAGAGCTTCCATAACACCCTGTTCTTCATGGTGAGGCAGAAAGTGAACTGAGTGGGATTCCCTCTCACCACAGGAGAAAGAACACTGGAGCTAAGTCCTGACTCCAGATCCAATGGAAGTAATTATCCTCCTCCACAGAATGAGACTGTACTAACTACGTGAAAATTTCTCAATTTAATTATCTTTTGCTTTCTTAATTTCTTTAGTCCCATGGCATAACAAAGCAGCAAGGATGCTAGTTTTTTTTGTATCTGAATCCCACACTGTTCTGTTAACACTGGAATTACCAAACCATATGGTACAGACTTTACTGGAGAAGTATCACATTAGTTCCTCATCTCCCTGTGAGCTAGTGGTCCTGGTAGTGGAAAACCTCCCACATCATCCTCCAGCCCATACGATTGTATTTAAAGTTACCAGAGGAGAATGGAATCCAGTCAGAAAGACATGGGAATCACAACAGACTGATAATATGAATTGGTCTTTAATGATCTAAGATAATGTATTCATGTGTGATATAACATATTAATCAGTCTAGCTGCTTAAGGCACTGAACCATATGTTTATTCATTACAGTTTTATATGAAATACAATTCTAGGAGGTTGATGATCTACATGGCCTAATTTAAAGGTATGCTCCTTCAAATGCCTGTTGTAGTACAAAGTATTAGACAGATACTCTGTTTAGCTCTAGGCTCATAAAAATCAACAGTGCACAAGCTCCATCGCTGTAGTTTTAAATTACCAGGCCTTTTGATAAATTTTATATTTACATCTGTACAAAATGTCTATTGACACAACATGGGAAATTAAATGGGGATATTGAAATAGAAATCTGATCAAGAAAATATTGCTTTATTAGATAGCATGCTGTAGGTATGCCAAGTCAATAAGGAGACAGGCCACCATTACTTTGTAAATATATATTCTTACATCTATAGGAAATGTTAATGTCTGTTCCTGATAGTAGTGATAAACAGAAAAACTCCAACGAAATCTAATTTCTATTTAAACAGAAGACTGATATTATATTCTAACAGGTTAACAATATTCAAGCAAGAAGAAATTATTCCTTGGTGTTCTATGTATTAATTCATCATCCACCATATTTATGTTCTTACCACAGAAGGGTTCAATCCACTTTGTGCATGCACTGAGAACTTGTCTATGTTCAACAAATCATTTAGAACTTTTCAAGCATCATAGGTTAGCTGGCAACACTACTAATACAGATATTAAGAATAAAAATGTGAAGTGTTTTTTCCTAATAAGTGAAAATTTCATCATTCACTTCAGCAAAAGCAGGTTTAAAGAACTGGTATTAAAATCTGTTTAGGTAGCAATACATACAGGATTGAACCCTTTCAATGCCATAGAACCCAAACCCTTTGTAGAGGGATACACATATACAATTAGAGAAAATTAAGACCCCAGTCTGTTTGATTGTGTTAATCAATGAACCTAGTACATTCGCAGAGAAGCAGCCCAAAGGATCACCACATTGGTTAGGAGAATGTTAATTTAACAAAGAATGCAATGCAGCTTGCCGTGTTTTACTGCTGGGTTAAGCGCTGCGTACAGTAAGTTACTGGATAAGGAGCAAAGGATAATTTTCTAGTTCCTACCTATATCACTGGCTACCATCTTGGAAAACTTTCTGCTTTTGGTCTTCACTGCAAATAATATTTTGATACAAAATGTCAATCTATACGTACACTAAAAGATGAACTAATGAAAATAATATTCTCTTAAGAATAAAAATACTGTACCCTTTTCTATAAAATTATTCATTTTTTGATCATCATCAGAATTGATGGGAGAACCAGAACCTATATGAGTGAAGACAAGAATGAAATGGACACAGAAAATGGATATTTACACAAAAATAATGCATACAAAACATATACATGAAGAATTATGACAGACCACTGCATTAAGGAATAAGACGCTATGAACACAAATGGTATCGCATACTATGATAGCGCCATTCCCAGCTACAACCACCAAGAGAACCTCAGATAGTAACAGTGATTTATAGATTCCAAACCTTTGTGTTAGACAAAAAGTAAAGAATTTCTGTTGGCAGAGATCCTCTCCTCTGCTTTCCAATCTGATACCCCCAGAGTCTTCATTGCTGTATCTACTTGTACATAGATAGATATCTGACTCTTCCATATCTATGCTGCATCACCATAAACAGCAGTACATGGTTCTCTTTTGCACTGAAGTTAATCCTAATCTCACCATTTTCTAGTGAATAGTATCATGTAACGAGGAGGAAAGCCCAGAGAGTATTTACTTCTGACATTTGGAAACATAATGTGCTGTGATAAGAATGTACTTGTCCAGATTAACTAAACAGTTCAAGGGCCCAAGTCAGCTGAAAGAGACATAATGACAATTCATATTTTAATGTTAATTTTCACATACTTAATCTATTTTGGAGGAAAAACACGCGTTGTGCTTTGTGTTTCACCTATGACTGTGAAGTGTCACTTTTCCTCTGAAGAGCTCCCTGCTTTGTTGTACTAACATTTACATCTGCTTTAGAAACAGTCACAAGAAGGAGAATATGAAGGGCGGGGACATGAATACCTAACATCTTCAACCTCACAAACCAGCTAAGAGCGAAATGGGATTGCAAATGGGAGTAGATTAGGACCAGTTCTAGAAATTTGACCTAGTAAAATCTTGTCCTTTTCCAGTTTTGCATCTATCACAATGCTGCACCATGCGCAGAAACAGTATTCCTTTGATTACCAGTTGTCATAGTCAAACAATGGGGTGTGACTTTTCCCATATTGTTCTGCTTAAGATTTCTCAGGAAAACCTGACTGATCGGTACAGGGGAAAATCTGCTGGACTGGATATACCTTTGAATAGGCAGTTCCTATATTCTTTTACCACTAATATGGAAATAAGACATATTTATTTATTTCAACAAGAGATCTTAAAGTTATCCAAATCCTAATCAATCCCAAATGTGCAGGTTTTTCCAATACTCCATCTTAGTCTCCCTTTGAAAATAAATGACAGCAGTACATCAAAGGAAGGGTTCCCCCCTCCTTTTTTCCTGCTTTTCCATCCTAGGAGACTCTCATACATAGTGAAATCCATCTTCTACACGTCAACATGTAATCTAATTACATTAATTGGACAAAAATACTAGTATTAAAGGTATTATAGTAGCTTCCAATATTTACTTATCTCCACAGGACATTTTATTCTGCTGAGCAAAAAGAAGTCTCTTAAATGCAAGATATTGAGATAAAAATCTGATTGCATTTACCTGTAACTGATGTTTATCAAATGGTGGGTTGTTCAGTCACACATGAGAACGATGTGTGTGTATGCAGACCAACCACAGAAATAAAGAGCTAATTTTTCTTCTAGCACAAAGCACTTCCCTGCCTCCCCCAGGATTTTTCCCACCGCTGACAGGTGATAAGAAAGGGTGTATGTGCCTATCCTTCAATTTCTACAGACACTGCCAGAGAATATATAACTGTTGAAAAAAGAAGAGCTAACTGCATGACAGGAAGGGAGAGTTGTATGACCGCATAGCCCACCACCTGATGAACATAAATTACAGCTAAATGCAACTATGTTTTCATCTTTGTGGTGGCTGTGCAGTCCTACCGCCTAAATTGTGGTGGTTATGTTGCTCTTATTCAAACAGGAGATGTAGCACACCTTTTCCCACTTGTGCTTCCTTTCTAGGATGGATTTTGAGAGAACAAAAGTAGAAGAGGGCAATCATGTCATTGCTCAATAGGGATGGGCACGAACCTCATCACGAACCTCAATTCATCACAAAAATCACCTGGTTCATGCAATCTTGTCTGCAATGAACCTCCCACAATACTCCACGTGTTTTTTGGAGGTTCATGTCATTTATTGGAAGTTCGTGTCAGCAGACACACTGACACCAATCAAGAAGATGAACAAAGTCTAGCATATTCACTGTTATAGTAAAAAGAGCAGGGTCAACCATAATGGATAACTGGAGATACAAAATCCTAGAATAAAGGAAATAATCGGAAACATTTTCCATTCTCCCAAAAACAACTTTGGAAAAAAATCCAATGGGAAAACTGGACTCTCGGGAGAAACTAGGAAAATCAGATCAAAACAGTGATTTAAATTATTTATAAGATAGGGTTTTAAAATATTGCTTTAACTGCCCTTGAATCCTAACAACTATGTACAACAGAGTTAAACATGTACAACTCTCAAATCCTCTTATGTGCTTCAAATTCCTCCCTCTTCTGCAGCATGTGAAAGAAATTGATCCATGTTTACAAATATACAAACTAAATAATAAAGAAGACTAACATGAAAAGCCAGAAAAGCTTGTTTTGAATTGTGTAAACCTTTAGGGCTTTTTTAATGTCCAAAAATTAAACTTCATAATCAGAAACCATTGATCTTTCAAGGAACTGATTCTGGTTCAAGAAAACCTTCAGATAACATATTAAGACCTTTTTGTTGCTTGTCAATACCACAATAAATACGGCAGAGTGTTTCCTGAAGTGGGCTGTCCTGTTGAGATAAAATGGCAGTGCTCTCCTAACTAGGAATGGGCATGAACTGCATTTTTATGGTTCGGTTCATGGTTTGTGGCTGAACCATGAACCAAACCATGAACCTATACAGACTGGAAGGTTGGTTCGCAAACCGAATCAGTTCATATGGGTTAATGGCCCCTGCTTTCTGCTCCCTGCCATTTTCCATGGGGTATATAAATGGATAAAAATTGAAGAAGAACACTGTGGAGATTCCAATAAAGCAATTTGAATGGTATATCTGTGTCTTTGTATTCATTTACATGATCAGTGAATTCATATATTAATAGATTCTTTGGTTCCTTAATAATTTTGATAACAATAATTATACATTCTATACAACAAAAACTAACAATTCTTTAAAGACAGTATGTAATGGTACAGTGGAGCAGAAATATATTCCAGTGTGACATGCGACTTAAGGACAATATGTAATGGTACAGTGGCGCAGAATAATGTTCCAGTGTGACAACATATGTCCAGGACTTTAAGTGCATTTGAGGGATCTTCTTCAAGGTCACAATTCTATCTCATGCAGAATTCATGCCGGAACTACATACAATAAAAATAAACAATGTACAGAAACTGATACTACCATTCACAGTGCAAGAATCACAGGCTCAAAATAATATCCCTGCACTCATCAAATTTTTATATAACAGTTCCCAAATGGGTGTCTCACTCTTCTTGAGCAGCATATGGGTTCTCATGAAAGCAATTTTGTCTGTGCTAATTTAATACTAAAGTCAAAATTGCGAAGTCATGATAACTTGCAGAACAGTTTCCATAGAGTTATTACCCAAAAAAACACAATCAGTGATACATTCAAGCCCTTTGGTGTCATTGCTTGTAAATTAAATATGAACAATGGTTTTTTTTGCATAATAATGTCTTAGTGGCATCAGTAATGTTGAAAGGGTGTGAGTTCAGTTTAAAAAGCACACCAAATCTCAAGTCTTCAGGAGCATTTTTTTCCTATAAAAGTGGGACTTCCATAGTTTTGTTTTTTATCCTAGAGGTATGTTCAAGGATCCTAGTTTTAACACGTTTTATACTGGATTCTATATATAACAAATCACATGGGCATTTTATGAAATACATAACCTTCTATGTGTTACAGTTTGTAAATTGCAAACATTTCCAAGTAAAATCAATAGAGGGATGTTTGAACTCTTCAGTTTTCATGGCCAGTGAACATGCTAAACATCTTCCGCACTTAAAATGCCCCACTATAATTACAGAGTGCTCTGGGATCATCCTGTTAATATCTAATGATCATGTCCTATACGATCTTGGATTTCCTCCAACCAATTCTATGTGGCTCACTACACCCTGGTAATCCTGAAACCAATGCCTGTAAAGGATACGTTCAATGGAATTAGATAACATCGAATATTGAAACTGACATGTTAAAAGTCTCTGTTGAATGTAATTTCTATCTTTAAACAATGATTCCCTGACTATAGCATTTGCTCATTCCTTAGCCATCTTAACGACATGCTCTATATAACCCCTTTCCTTAAATTATCTTTCCAACCTACTACTATCTGCGATATAATGAGTTTTAATAGTAGAATTTCATTTTATTCTGAGGAATTGTCCAAAAGGAAGATTATTCCTAAAGTGTCTGGAATGGAATGATTTAAAGTGCAACAGCAAGTTCCGATCAGTGGGTTTAGAATACACCTTAACTTTATTAATTGCGTATATAGTGGTGTCCTTAAAATTAATAGATGTACTAATTTAGTATCAAATTTAACAGTCGGACGGAGGGAATTAACCCATTTGCTGAATTCATTAATCTTACTGATGTCAGAAAAAATAAAAATATTGCCAATATAACTACACTTTAGTTGCCCAAAGGGTCATTAATCATCAAGGGCATACTAGTCAATATATGTTCTCTATCAGCGGTACTGAAAGTAAATTGCCCCTGTGTACCAAGCATAGCCAATCATTGTATGGATTTTTTAAAATAAATATTTTTATAATAACAAATTAAGTCCTTTTTATAAGGAATTATTAATTTATAAATGTTATATTTCTAGAACCTAGTCATCCATATTGAAGGAAGTGTTAACTTTTACTAGCTTCAATCATGATTCATGAGAGACGGGTTCCAATATGAGTGCCTTCTGAATACCTGATTCCCTCTGTGCAACTTGAAGAAGTTCATCGAAGCATGCAACATACCTAGGAGAAGCATAGTCTGTGCAAGATTCAGACTGCAAAAAAACCACTCCATGTTACAGATATTTAATTCTTTTATTGAAATTTGGATAATGTTCTGGAATGAGTTTCTAGTTTATATATTTAGGCAACATTGTTGTAGGAGCTCAGTTATGTTGGAACTGTTTCTTTAACTTACATTGTAAAGGACATATTGCTTGAAACTGTCCCTTTAAACTGCATTATTTTCATGCGATTGGGAATTGTATGTTGCGATTAGCAGAAGTTATTGTTCTGTGATTGTAAGAATTTTTAAACTTGAGATTATAATAACTACACTGAAATTGCTTAGATCATTTATTGTTTATCTGATTATATAATTTATATAATTTATAAAAATTACATAATTGATTAAAAAAAAAGTTTGGATGCATTGGAGTTAAGTGCTTCTGATAGCTATACACTTGATGATTGTTGTCTTTATTAACTTGTTTACACCAGGAGTTCCTGCTAAGACATTGCAAAAAAGCATTGTTCATATTTAAATTAAATTATATGACACCGTCTTAAATTTATCACTGGAATGCTGGTTGTGTTTTTTTGGGTAATATTTTACAGAAACTGTTAAATTTTTGCCTTTGTGTTGGATGCTGTATCTTTAAAAGTAACATGTGATATTCATAGCTGCAAGTTATCATGACTTGGCAATTTTGACTTTAGTATTAAATTAGCACAGACAAAATTGCTTTCATAAGAACCCATATGCTGCTCAAGAAGAGTAAGACACCCATTTGGGAGCTGCTATATAAAAATGTGATGAGCATTGGATAAGTGCGGGGATATTATTTTGAGCCTGTGATTCTTGCACTGTGAATGGTAGTATCAGTTTCTGTATATTGTCTATTTTTATTGTATGTAGTTCCCGGCATGAATTCTGCATGAGATAGAACTGCAACCTTGAAGAAGATACTTGAAACGTGCTTAAAGTCCTGGATGCATGTTGTCACACTGGAACATTATTCTGCGCCACTGTACCCATTACATACTGTCCTTAAGTCGCATGTCGCACTGGAATATATTTCTGCTCCACTGTACCATTACATACTGTCTTTAAAGAGTTTTTAGTTTTTGTTGTATAGCATGTATTATTGTATCAAAGTTATTACGGAACCAAAGAATCTATTAATATATGAATTCACTGATCATGTAAATGAATACAAAGACACAGCTATACCATTCAAATTGTTTTATTGAAATCTCCAGTGTTCTTAATTTTTTTGCTTTCCACAGGGAGCAGAAAGGAGTTTAAATAGCTCCCAGCCATGTAAATCACTGTTTTCTGCTCTCTGCAGAAGCAGTGGTTTAAATGGCTCAGAGCTGAACCCAAGAAAACCTTTAAACAGCTGACCCACCTGGAGGTGAGCAGTTTGCTCTGCACAGCTTAGCTGTTTAAAGGGGCTTTCTTGGGTAGTGAGCCCCGGGGCTGGCTGCCAAAGACAGCCCGTTTAAACATTTGAGGCACCCAGAACTGTGCAGTTTGCTATGTGCCTCTCAGCTATTTAAAGGGGATTTCTTGGACAGTGAGCTCTGGGGCTGGCTGTCAAAGAAAGCCTCTTTAAACAGCTGAACAGCACAGAGCTGCTTTACCTTTAAAGGGACTGAACCAGAAACCTTAAAACAGCTGAGCAGCAGGGAGCCCCAGCTGCTCAGCTGTTTTGCAGCTTTCTGCTCTGGCCAGGAAGTGTCATGAACCCCATGAACTGCCTTAAAAGTTCATGGAAGTCAGTGATGGTAGACCCGTCACGGACTTTGATTCCCGGACCACAAAAAGGGCAGAATTTGTTGTGGTTCGGTTTGCGGACATCCCTACTCCTACCAAAGGTCTTTTTCATTAATTAACAAAGCACAACCTGCAGGCCCCATGAAGGTAGGGTATGAAAAGTTTTAACATTTGAAATGTATAATTTTTGCCACCTTGGGAACCCTGAGTTGTGGAAAGGTAGCATTAAAATATTATAAAAATATTTTTAAAATAGCAAGGCCTTTTAGACAGTGTTTTCACTATGGGTTAGATGAAAAAAGATTGGCCTTCCAGGTGTGATCTTGCAGTTGAAAAGGTTGCTAATGCACTCTCAGGGAAGAATAACTCATCTCTTTAGACTGGAGATGTAACAGGTATTCAGGGATCGAGGAGATAGAACAGGTGAGGGAGTCAAATCCCGAAGCACAGATGAATAGGTAAAGCCATTGCCATTTCCTGTTAAAGGAATGCCAGTAAAAGCCTTTTGTTCTTTTTCTTTTTTGCATTGCATAGTATCTTCGTTATGGCACCTAAGGGGGGATACTCAGAACTAAGGTATTTTTGCTGACCACCTTGCTGATGAGTGGAATGGGTAGAAAGATATAAAACAGCTGGTTCATGCAACAGACTGGAAAAGCATCACCCACAGAGTGACTTCCTGTTCCTGTGCTGCTGCAGTAATCGCTGACTTCTTGTTGGATGAGGGAAATAAGTTGATATCTGGCATGCCCATCTATGGAAAAGTGGAGATAAGAGACCTGCAGATAGGCATGAGTCTCTATCCCTCTGTTACTGAAGGAATCTGCAAGGATATTGTCTTTGTCAGTAAAACATATTACTCCATACATGATAACAGATGCATCTCTTCTTAGAAGGTGCAGGTGAGGCAGGATAGAATCATTAAGGCTGTGCCATTTTGCTTGCTGATAGACTATTTGGCAGTCACTTGTACTACTTTGCCCCGCAGGTTTGGGAGAAAAGCACAGAGTGATCTGTTAACTGCCAAGAGCTCCAAGTACTTCATGTGGAGCATCCTCTTGCAGCCATTGATGGCATAGTGGTCACAGCCTGCACCTCATCTCCACCTGGAGCCATCTGTTGTTAAAGACATCTTGGGGGGGGGGGGGGGCGTAAGAGGCTCTGTTGAAGACAACAAAGGAAATCTGCTATGTTAGACTCCTCCGAACAGGTGTTGAAAGGAGAAGTCCTGTAAAGTCTTACAGTGGGCTGAGGATGCAATTCCGTCAAGCTTGAAGTAACCTCATGT
Organism: Gekko japonicus; assembly: GCF_001447785.1. Lineage (NCBI taxonomy): Eukaryota > Metazoa > Chordata > Lepidosauria > Squamata > Gekkonidae > Gekko > Gekko japonicus. Next base: position 612,181 of record NW_015175987.1, on the reverse strand, counting down.
GATGTTTCGCATGTTGTACAACCATGATGGATGCAGTCATGAAGCCTAGGAGCCTCTAGATACCAAAAGGTAACTGGAAAGAGCATTGCATAAATATAGTTGCAAGCTGGACCAGTGCATGGGCTCTGTACAGTGTCAACTAGGCCTCTAGCTGCCATGGAGTGAGGGGGTGCCTTTGGAATTTTAAGTTTCTTTTCTCTGTGCCTTCAGTGTTTCCTTATCTTGGCCTTGGTGTCTAGCACCAGGTTTCTCTTGGGAAAATAGACACGTTAGCTTTGGCAGGCTTTAACCTATTCCGTGATTGGCTCCAGGCAGGGGTCATTTCGTAGAAAAAGAGCTAGGGGACTCATTAGCATAACTCATTAGCATATGCCACACCCCCTGACATCACCGGAAGTGTGTCCTCCCCACAGCCGGCGGCGGGCACCAGCAGGGAGCTCCAGGCCCCGCCCTCCCGCACCTCACCCGGGGGGATGGCGTCCCCCCGCGTCCCCCCCAAATGACCCCTGGGCCTCCAGGCCATCAGGGGACCCTCTTGAATTATGCATATCTGCTTGCTTCCCGCACTTATTGCCAGTTCTAACACAAGAGGTGTAAAGACCATCTGCATACGTCAATGTTTCAATAAACTTTACTTCTTTGCATGAAAGTTGTTGAGAACTGATTGCTGCAGGAGTCTGACATCCAGTGATGGGATTAACATCACAGCCAAACCAGCCCAGATGAATGACAGGGTACTGGTATGACTTCTTCCCCATTAATGCACAGACTCAGAGTAGCTAGCAGCTGCAGAGGCTACAAGCAGAAGCAAGACCAAGATGGTTCTTTAATCAAGAACATTAAAAAGGAGAATTGACAGTAATGTGTCAAAACATTCCAAGAAATACAATTTCATTAAACTTTCAGGTCACTACAATTCTTTGTCAATGTTATTTTATTGACGTTTTTGAAATGCAGCATTTTTACTATAAACATTAATTAATAATATAAAAAGCAGTACTCACTACAAAATCCCACATTAAATAAAATGCCCTCAGATTCTTAAAAGAAAAAAGCAGCAGAGAAAAATTTGACTTTATAAATTTATATTTGCAATTATACCTGCGAATTTAAAGAAATAAGAACATTATTTCCTTAAACATAATGTTTTGCACTGAAATTTCTATTCAACTGGCAGTTTATAAACACAGTAAACAATGATACAACTGCAAGAATGGATGGGTGGACTTTGTGTTTCAGATAAAATTTATAATAAATAATGAAGACATTCACAGCTATATACGCAGTCATACTGCCATTTCATGATAGAACTCTTCATCTTTGGTGATCAGCATTCCTGGAAGTAGAGACAACCAGAGTTCCCTCTAAGCTGAGTTAGTGTGGGCTAGCTCACAGTTTTTTAGCCTTTTCAGCTCACACATTTTTGTCTTAGCTCAGGAAGGATGGCTCCAGAACAAACAAATTTATGCAGTAGCCAAATCGCTTGCTCACAACTTTAATGCCAGTAGGACACAAAGTAGAATTTTTGCTCACAAGATTCCACAGCTTAGAGGGAGCATTGGATACGCTTAGGAGGAAATGGACACAACATTGCCACAAGCAGGACAGCCATCTCCATGATCTACAGAAAACCCACTCAGCTGAGGAATGGGGCCCTTGGCGGAGCCACAGGGCTGATAAAGAAGACAGCCACAGCCCTCCTGGGAGGAAGGTTCAATGCCACCTCCCCCAATTTCACTTTAAATTCCACTAATATTTTAAGAAATGGTGATATTTTAAACACATCCCCATTAGAACCAGAGTTATCAATACCTATTATAGAACTGATACACTCAGCTCTCTGTTCTCAGGAGTATAACCACATGTTAAAGACGATATTCCTGTACTTCCTTCAGCTGCACATTCAGAAATCCACTGTTACCTTTAGCTGCATTTTAAATACTCCTAAGCACAAGATGATCTTGGTTTTATTTTTAAGCCACCTCAAGCAGGACTCTTGGGAGGTGGCACTGTCTAAATAAATCAATCACAGTGAAAACACAGAAGAGAACCCTGTGTCAAAATGTTTCAAAGCACTATATAGTTTTAGAGTGTTTATGCAAACAGTTAATTACCTGAGGTGGGTGACTTGCAACGATCTTCTTGTACTGCAGTGCCTTCATTAATGTCGCAAAGACCAATTGTAAAATATGGAATCACTTTAGCTCTCTCTTTTTTTTTTTTTAAAGCTCAATGGCTGTTAATAATGTGTATCATTAGACACTAAAATATATCTTTCACTGGGTTTTTTTTGGATGAGAGCAGATTTAATAAACAATGAAAATTTTGCTTTGGTTTTAAACATAGTAGGATGATTAAAATTCCAAAATTAGGAAAATGCAGGAATTGTAAAGGTTTAGAGACAGTGAAAAGGGAGATCATACAGTTATGTATGATTTAAGTTTCCACTATAGGTTTTGGAGTGATGGTAAATGTACACATGTGATTTTTAAAATTATACTTCTGTGACCCAGATCATTTAAAATGAAACATATTACAAAGTTAGGTGCAAATATGAGTATCAGTATTTATGAGATAACTAAATATTATAACTTAAAGAACGAATGATCTATTACAAAAATGATTGGACTGCAAACCCCATCCCCGACATATTTTTTTTTAAAAAAGCCAAAACTATAGGGTTGGATCTATTGGTCATTTTCCAACAACAGATGGGGCAGTGGTTTTTGTTGACTCCGCACTCCCACTGTAGACCCAAATTTTCCCTTCATGCTGTTGTTGAGGGTCTTGTTCCCCATGGAGCAGCATTTTAGGGAGCTTAGTGGGCTGCAACGAAAGGAGTGGAGGCAGGAAATTTCTGTTCTGCTGACAGATATACCATCTGTTTGAGGAATATGAAATCTGAATCCAACTTGTAATAGTAAGAATGAAAACATGTATTTATGGTTGAAGGCTACATTTCTGCCCATCAGGGCACTCACAATGTCTTTAAAGAAACAGACCACACATATTGGTAGCTGACAGCTACTACCAGCAACATAAAATATAAATCATTAGTACTGTAGCAGTGTTTTATCAGTCATAAAAGGAACCACAGTTTCTGGCTTAAGGGCAGATCCAGAATTTAAAAAATGTTGGATTTCCAGCGATACAAAGTACAGGCCAAGCTTGTCTTCTATCTTGAGCACTATCATGATGGCACCAACCAGACCTTCTTTCTTTCTATTGCCACAATGGCCCACATCTAATAGCACAAAACAGTGCATTTGAGAAAAGAAGACAAACTGCCAGTTACAGTTGGGTTTGTTTGTTTTCTTTGAGGGTTGAAGTTGGTATGCTTGAGGAAGTAACCCATGGTTTACACTAGGGGTGTGAGGTGAGAAAAAAAAATCATTATGACTTGAGATCTCAGGCTTCAGGGAAGAGGGGAGATTTTTACCATGACTGCTCATTTTTGGGTAGGATATTACTGGTTCGGGATTCAAATCTATGTAGTTCCAGAGTTCATGACCATTATTTTCAATGGGAAATGTATATGAGGGTCTGGGGCAGCTGTTTATAAAGATAATGGCATCAGATTTACACAGAATATACCCCTTCCTTTAATCTTCAGACCCCTGCTCATTTTTCAAGTGAACGGGACCAAGGGGGACAATATTACGGACCCCCAAAGTAGATGCCTCTCAGTACAGACTCAGTTCTCTCCAGTGATTCCTACAACAGCAGTCAAGCAGCAGCCCAGCAGGAGAACTCCAGCTGTCCATGGCATTAATAAACCAAAAACCCTGTCCCTATTTTCCTGCTCTTACAGTGACTAGCAGTAAAAATTTCTTACCTTTCCACGAAAAACTCTGCATTTGTTGTTGTGGCCTGTTTCTTTCCTTTCACAAAGTAAAAGTTCCTTCCTTTGCATACCCTCCTTCCCATCCCTTTCTGTCAGTCTGACATTATGGGAATGTACTAAAACAAATGTCAGGAATACCTACTGGGAGCAATGGGAAAGGTCTGAAGGCCCACTGAATATAATGGGAGCAAGGAATGCCAGCCAACTTGCATAGGCTCCATTGAAATATGTTACAGCGCACAAAAATTGCAATAAAAATGCAGAACAGATTATGAGAGACTTGTTCTGGCCCTGGAATGACACCCTCAGGGACTAGAACCAGTGCTCTGGGGGCTGTCATTCCAGTCCCAGAGCAGTTTATATGGTCCCAGGGACTGTCACTCCAGTCTCTGAGCATAGATTCCAGTCCCAGGGGCTATCATTCTACTCTGGGGGCTGTCATTCCAGTCCCAGAGCATTTTATCTGGGCTCAGGGACCACCATTTCAATCTGGAGGCTGTTGTTAATTTTCATTGCAACTTTTGTGTGCTGTAATGTATTTCAATGGAGCCTATGCAAGTCAATTGACATTCCTGGCTCCCATTATATTCAATGAGCCTTCAGGCATTTCCCATTGTTCCCAATGGGTATTTCTGTGATTCCTGCCATTATGCCCCATGAGGGTCTTTTCAGGGAGTCTGGAGTGGCTGTTTTTCAACCAAATGACACCAAAACTGCAGAGGAGTGAGTGCTGCCTGTCTCCTAAGGAATCAAGCTGCAAGTGAACTGAATCCAGGGGACAAATTTTATGGGCCCCTGAAAAAGCTGCCCCAGCTCTCTATTTACCTAACCAAAGAGGAACAAAAAGGCTCTTATCCCACAAAGGAGGGAGGGACAGAGAACTATGCTCTCTATGGCTTGTCTCCAAAGGTTATTGGCTGGAAGTGCTCTGTGCTTCTCCCTTGCAAGGGAGAAATGCCACTGCTCAAGAAATCAGTAGAATCAAGGAAAAAACACAAGAACATGCTGTAGTAGGCTAACAGCACCTGATTGTGAAAACAACATGGATTTCGTTTCACTAAGAATCCCAGATACCTAATACTATTCCAGAAAATCACATTAATAACCTGAAACAGCCATTTCTATGCATATCTTTGGCTCAGGTATTTCATTATGCACACCCCTAGTTTGTTGGAAAAGGGCAATGTCGGGTGTACAAAGAAGAGAAGAAGACTGAAGACAATTAGACAACAGGAGAGAGAAGATGATGGTCTCACTATGCTGAGTGTCATTCCTTGTCTGTCTCCAGATTGCTACTCTTGTGGCAATTTCCTCCTCTCAGAAGTTCTGCATTCAGTCTCCCCCCCACCCCCAGATAGAGATGTAGTTAGGAACCTAGCTATCTCTCCTCTTCCCTATCAAGCATGATAGTTCCTAAAGAAACCTTTATCTACTCTTTAATCACTGCTGTGTTAATTACTTTGCCAACATAGCTTATACTGACTGGCCTGTCTCCTACCACTTTACTCAGCAAAACTAGAAATCCTCTGAAAGCCTTATTAACCTTTTTCCATCTTGGGGAAGAACTTCTTAAAGTTGGTGGAAGGCTCCTGAGGACTGAGGAAGACTTCAAACTTTGTTGAGTAGACTGGTAGGATACAGGCCATTATTTTGTCCGGCATTTGTGTCTAGTCAAACAGATTTTGCAGAGCTTTGATGCACCACAAAAATCTGCAAAGCCTGTCAAAGAAGCTAATAGTGGGGAGGTCCCACCATGGGCAACAATGTCTCATGTCTCTATTGCCATCTCCAACTTTCGTTAAAAAAAGTCTGTCTCCAACCTGAAAGCAGGAGGAGGAGCAGGCAAAGCAGCAACAGGAAGGGCAGCATGGAAACTCAAAGATCAGCCAGCAAATCCTGGAGCAGTGCAAAAACTGCAAAACAAGAGCAAGCAAACCAAGAGCTTTGGGCAGAAGATGTTGGCTTAGTGAGTTGCGACAGTGACTGACATGACACTGTATGTGGAAAAAGGGGCTCTACAATTGCCTGCTTCAATTCTAATGCTGTGTTCTTTCCTTTGGGGCACACAGAGCTGAGCACTGTTCATTTGCAGTAACTGTAAGCACTGCTCAATACTCCATACAATTTTTGCTCATCATCTGATCTTCTTCCAAAGAAGTTTGGCACTCTTATCTTATTTCCTTTGGCAACCCCTAGATTTCAGAGGGATAGCCATATTAGTATACTTCGGAAAATACAAAAAGGAGTCTTGTGGCATTTCAAAGTCTGTTAGATTTCCCTGTGGCATATGATTTATTTCATCAGTCTTTAAGGAGCCACGGAGACTGCTGTTTATTCTTCCTCCCCTCCTGAAGTGAGTGACTGAGGCAGTTTGCCTTTAGAGAGCTGTCTACCTCCTCTCAGCAGCTATGTGGTACTGTACACAGTTTCTGAAGGGAGAAGGGAACAGCCAGTTTTTAAGCCTTGTAGCCTTCCCCTGAACTAAGCTTTGGAAAGAAGGAGCATCAAGAAAGTGGGGGGGGGGGGAGACACTGCACTGGGACACCTTCTCCCCCACTGTCCTCTCACCCTGCCTGCCTGGCACATGCAGTAGTGGCTCTTTCTCATGTCCAGCTTAGGTGGCAGGAGCAGCTGAAGGGGATGCTCCATTATGCTGTCTCTGCATGCACAAAGTTCCTCTCTTTTGGTGGGGATTTAAGCCCCCCCCTTTTACACAGGGGCAAGGTTCAACATTTTATATAGGATATACTATATGACAAATGTCACGTAAGCACAGAATTTAATACTGCATAAAAATTAGTTTCCAAAAAGGCTAAGTTTTTTTGTTTTTTAAAGGCAGTTTCAGCCGAAATAGCTACAAAGATTGGCTTGAGAAAGGTACAGAAATGCCTGATAAAAACTGAGAATGCACACGAAGAGCAAAATTTCCAGTGCACTGCATAGCTCATGAGAAGAAACAAAAGCAGCAAAATAAACCATGCTAAAAAGCAGCTAGGTTTGTTGTCCACTCTTAGAGAAAACTAATGAAAAACATGGGCAAAAGATTTAACTGCTCTTTAGGTATCATTAGCAGGAGACACTTCATTAGACTGGAAAGTATTTTGTGCTAGCAGTGTATATGCTGCAGGCTACTTCGTCAGTTTTGCACAGTTTTAAGGACACATTAATGTCCTTGTTTGGTTCAGAAATAATCCAGACCAACTGATTTATTTGCTGGATATCAAGAAATAATCTAACAGGATAAGAGGTGTAACTTCTGCTAGGTCTACCACACTGATGTACATTGGGAAGCAAAAGCATTTGTTACATTAACATTTGGATGTCAGAAGCGGTAACCACAAAAGTAATAAATCTGGCACTTCTGACATCAGATTACTAGAGCTAGGTCATGTGCTTAGTATCAAACCACTGTTGGTACCCAACAACTCAACTGTTCTTGTTATGGCAGAGGTAAACACACTAATCCAACCAGTGCTGGAAGACTAACAGTGCAATCCTAGGACCAATTTCCTGGCAGAAAGGCCCAATGAATAAATTTCATTGGGGGGGGGAGGAGGAGGAGAAGAAGAAGATTGGATTTATACCCCGCCCTTCACTTGGAGTCTCAGAGTGGCTTACAAACTCCTTTCCCTTCCCCTCTCCACAACAGACACCCTGTGAGGTGGGTGGGGCTGAGAGAACTCTGACACAAACTGCTCTTTCAGGAACAGCTGTGCCAGAGCTTGTGACTGACCCAAGGTCACATCAGCAGGTACAAGTGGAGGAGTGGGGACTCAAACACGGTTCTCCCAGATTAGAGCCTGCACACTTAACCACTACACCAAACTGGCGCTATTAGACAGCAACCCTAAGTGAGTTTACTTAGACGCCTACTCAGGTTCATTCAATGGGGATTTCTTCCAGAAAAAGTGTTCTTAGGATTGCACTTTAAATTGCAGCTATGATCCAGCTGTTAAGCAGCTATAAGAAACTTCTGCAGAAGAATCCAACATACCAGATGGGGGGGTTAAAGCAAGACACCTCTGCTATCTAAAAGATATATCAAAGGTTTCTTCAGTTATGGCCCTGCACTTGTCATAGCCTAAGGGCTGCACTAAGTGCGAGGGAAAATCTATTAAAATGTTTGAACTAATCAGACTGTGAGTGTTAAGTCATGTGGTTCTATAATATTACATGCCATTATGTTTCCAAACCTCTTTGGAAAGCCTGGATACAAATTTGTGATGGATCAAAAAAACCCAAACCGGATGATAACCAGCAACCAAAAATTTACTCACTCTTCTACAAGTGTACACAGTCCATAAATGGGATTAAGAAAGCAGGTAGCAAAGAGGCTTGTATTTTGTTAATTATCAATGTTACTTTCCACTTTTATTTGTAAAATAGATGAAAGTTTCTACTGTATTCAGTGTCTTATACTAATGGCATTTTATATAAAAGTACTTAACTAGACAAAAAACATAATCATTCTCTACCACTATCAGTGACAAACTTACAATAAAAGGCTAATGTAAAACAAATTTCAGAATGAATGAATAAACTAAAATTGATGTAGAAACATTAGCTGTTATGAGATGACTTACTTATATAAGAGGTGCGAAGTTTTTTCACAGACTCTGAATATAAGTTAGAAAAGCCACACATACAAGAAGCCACAGCCAGCATGCCTCAATGAAGCAATGAGAAAGGAAAGACAAAGACACCAAGTTTGGACACAAAAACCTGCTGCACAATTTGAACACCATGGCTGCATTCACTTATCACCAAGAAATTTCATACTTTATTCATGATGAGAACTAATCAAACTCCCTCTTATACCTGGCACAGAAACGGAATACTTTCTGATTTGGAAAAGTCTACAAGTTATTACAACATCCAAAATTGGCACTGGAAAAGACTCACCCAGTGACACAGGAATGAACCAGAACTGTCAGCATCTTCTGCTAATAGACTGCAGGATCCCACCCATTAACCTGACATTTTTAGGGGAACTATTTATAATACTGAAGAACAGAACATGTAAAAGCCAAAGCTTCCATATCTTATATAGTCATAAATTCGGTTTTACAGCCACAAAATAGATAATACTGGGAATATCACAACTGGTCTTGAAGTGTGCCAGGCATCTGTTTTGCAACAGTATATTTTGCAATATATTATCCAGCCATCCTTTTCACTCACACTCACCTAGCTTTCCTCTTTATTATAGCCCCATTCCATACGGCTTTTATCCAAATAAGTCTCATGACACCCAAAATAGCCTTTGTATTACTTAAAGGGATCTTTCCTTGCTTTTTCACCAGTAGAGAAGCTGACTAGATGTGTACAACTCCACCTCCCAAGTTACCTCTGATATTCTACCATGAACCTTCAACAAGACATGTTTGATCTTGACTTCCGGTGGATGGCGGCACGCTGAGCAGTCGCATCTCCCTGACCTCCCGGGGATGCGAGCTGCGCACGAGCGGGAAGGAGGGGGTACGCAGGCTCGTTGCCCCCCAAGAGGCCCGGCGAAGGGCTTCTAGCCATGGGGCTTTTGAGAGCTTGCATCTTCGCCAGCGCGATTCTGGGGAATTGAGGCGCCTCTTTGCCCCGATGGTCCCTCCTGCGAGTGTCCGTATGGAACCTAGTGACGCTGACAATTACAAGCGCTGGGGATCGAGCAGTCGAATTAGAGACTAAGTGAGGTCGGAAGACCAATATGAACATGAGTCAGAATAAAGCGTCTTTGATAATTTAAAAAGAAAGCTCCCCATCCCACGAACCAAGAAGTGAAACGAGCGGGGGTAGGCGCCCCTCCCATGCGCATGAACTTTTAAGCCAAAAAATGGGGGGAGCGGAAGTGAAAGCGTTGAAATCTGTTGAGAAAAACTTACCAAGGTGTGTATAAGCATTTGAGCGCACATTCAGAGACTTTAGAAACTGCGGCAAAAGTAAACAATCGATAAAAGATGGCGGGGAAGAGGACGGAGAAGGAGAAACTTTTAAAAGCGAAAGGGGTGAGCCCAAAACCGGAAGGAACCACCGAGCTGGCTAAAATGTTGGCAGAATCTCTGCGCTCCCTGCTGGACCAGATGACTAACGTCAAGGAACAGTTATCTACATTGACCAAATGTATCACCACCCAGCAAGCACAAGTGAATGAGACCCTTAAAATTACAGAGCAAACTGCTGAGAAGGTGAAAGAAGTTGACGCCACTACTCAAAAAGTGAAAAAAGGTACAAAAACTGGAAAAGAAGCAAGTCTCCACAGAAGAACAACTTTTACAGCTGCAAATGGAGAAGGCAAACTTGGTTAAATAGTAATGAGATTCTCAAAGAGACATGTGAGGGATACTATTTTGAGAGCGGCGACAGGGACAACCTTGAAAATCGGGGACAGCACCATCAGGATCCTTAAAGACATCCCATTTGAAATAAGACAAAGGAGAAGGAAATACAAAGATTTAATCCTTTTTCTTCAAACAAACGCAATCAGCTATCGGTGGCTGTATCCAGAGGGTGTAACCTTCAAACTTCAAGATGAAAAGGAAAAGACTGACTCTGTTTCCAAAGTACGGGACTTTTTGAAAATCCAGATGGGTGAGCAAGAGAAAGGCGATAAAGAGGACAGTAAGTCCAGTGGCGAGCTGGAGTCGGGGTCTTCTGGAGAGGACTCTCTGTCAGAGAAGGGAGTAGCGGCTCCTAAAAGTCCTTATAAACTGTGAAGAAGACAGGATAAGAAGAAATGAAAGCTGAAGGACTCTGTATTGTGCCTTTGAAAAGGGTTGATTGTAATGAGATGCTTTGGGGGTTTTCTTTTCAACAGTTAATTTAAGATTCAAAAGTTGTATTAGCAGACCTGACTAAGTTCAAAAAATTGTTAGCGAGTTTAGAACTGACTTTGTACTTAAGTGATTTTGAGGATCTCCTCTCTCGGGATTTTAGATAGTATTGGGTTTTCTTTTCTTTATCCCTAATTGTAGTTCCCTTCCCTCATTTTCGTTGTAGATTTGTAGTCTTTAGAAAAATGTAATAAAAAAATCCCCTTCGGGAGGCCAAAAAAGAAGAAGACATGTTTGATTTTGCTTTAGGTTGGCCAAGGAAAGCACTGATGGTGTAACTGATCTCATTTTTGTCTCTGATCATCCCAGCACAAAGACATTTTACACATTGTGCATCAGCCTGGTTGCACAGGTGTTTCTCCAATGATTGTCATTGTGTGTATGATATCTCCAAAGAGCTGGCATCACAGCAAGCTGTGACCCTGGTGCACATCTCCCTATTTGCATTTATTTACTATAACAAACACCTGTGGCACACTTGCATAACAAGAGCTGTTGCATAAAACTGCCTGTTTATAAGCACTTCCTCCATTCAAAATGTTGAGCTTTAGGTTTTTTTTTTTTTTTAGAGACGCCAATGTTGGATCAGGCCAAAGGCCCATCCAGTCCAACACTCTGTGTCACACAGTGGCAGTTCCCACTCACCCTTCCTTTCCCCAAATACTGCTTAATTTGTATACGTGCAACTTGCTTGGCAGTACATGCCCCAATACACTAAACGCATTATGCTGAAAAGTGTGTCCAAAAAAGGTAAGAGAAAGCAAAGTAGTTAGTTTAAGAAATGATGTCTCAATAGAGAAAGGTTACATGGGTGAAGTACCATAAATTTAGCATCCAGGAAAGTAAAAAGAAAATCTCAAATGATGTAATAGCATGACATTTCAATTCAGACCAATCACGGAGAGCCAACGATGCAGTACAAGTTTTTAATGGGAAAACCAAACGTAGAATGCTAAGCAGGAACAAAGGGTGATGGACCACAGAAGATAGTGAAGGGCTGCACCAGAATAGCAGTCGGCATGCATGCTTATAAACAAGAAAGCTAACCTACCATAATCAGACAAGAGAGGCCGTCTACAAAAAGAAAATCAAGAAACTACAGAATGACAATGCTGAACATATACTGCCTTTGTTTTCAAAGAGAAGGCGAGGTGTTTATAATCCTCACAAATTTGCCACTTATCTGATTGTAAAGCAGTACAAATTCTACTGGTGAACTGTACAGTGCTGGAATCTTACCTCCTGATGGTTGTCTGCTTTTACGTGGAGATCGAGGTTCCCTCCTATACGGATCATTAGAACCATACAATTCAATGGTGCCAAGGTTTAACAGCGTGGTCTTTTGTAGGTAATCAACCATTGCAATACCATTACAGTTGCCAAAAACTACTCTGAAAGAACATTTGTTGGGAAGAATATAATTCCAGTGAAGGTTGCTAGCCCAAATATATTCTTATAGTAATAACTGACCTCCACAGAACTTTTAAAAATAGTTATCTAATAAGTCTATAACATACCCATATAAGAATACAAACTGAACTCACACACACATTCTGAAATGTAGGTTTACATTAAAAAAACAACACAATTTGCTTTAATAATGGCTGCTGAGAACATACAACATAACTCAATTTGATGCTGAGAACCTCTGACTCCACCAGACTAACATTAAAGCTTTGTAGCTGTGCAGCTGCAACAGCTGGCCTCCTGAGTTATGCTTGCCAGTGTTTGTAGTGCTAAAATGGGGTACATGATCTGGTAGCCTGAAATCCTGGAAAACTGCTGCAAGACAGAGTAAACAATACTGACCTTCGTAAATCAATGGTCTGACTCAGTATAAAACACCTTCCTGTGCTCATGAGTACCCGTCTGGGTCTACATGATAGGGTCTTGGGACAACCTTCTGTCTCCACTATCTGACTGGCAGAGCCATCTCCACTCCCCACTCCCATCTTCTCCAGCTCAGCCTGGCTTAAATCACAACTGTTCCTTTCCTTTCACAATTATTCTTACTGCTGTAACCCTTTGTCTTACGTTTTTTAACCTGAGACACGGGGCCTAGCATATTGTTCAGCTTTCTGTTCTAGGGCTGCTTCAATCAAGTCTTTATGTCCACCACACTGTCATCATCTATTGCATCTCCCATTTCTTTCACCTTTAGCAACTGACTACTTGTTTCCTTGTCTGCGCAGCTCACACATGCTCTCTTCTCCACACTCTGTGAATACCTGAAGTCACATAATTTGTGCTTTGGAAAATACATGTCTTACAGTGCAAGCCTAAGCAGAGTTGCACCCTTCAGAGTTGACCAACTTCCCATCTAATATATACAGGTATTATTGTGACTGAATAAAGAAAGGCTAAAATGCATAATTTAAGAACATTTTGACCAACTGTGTGCAAGGTCTTTACAGTAGCTATTTACTATACTGGGTACAAATTCAAATACTATAGATTCAGTAGTTTAATAATACTAGTATACAACATGTGCTAATAGGACAACAGGTTTTAGAAAGATACAATGCAATACAGAATATACTTACAAGCCATAGGCAGAGTTGATTGCAAGGCTAGTTATTTGCTGAGGAGGTTCTCCACTCACCCACACTAACTGGATAACCAGTTCAACCTGATAGCCTGCAGACTCTTTCAAAGAAGAGTTTTTAACTCTGAAACATAAATGAAATATATGCCTATTACTGTTTATATGTGCAATATTACTGTTTTGCCCCTGTATTCATCCTGGTGAAACTTAATAAGATTTTATTAAGCTGACAAAGAGGTTACATTTTATATGTGTTAACAGAACTTAGTGCAGCCGTGAGCTTTACATGTTTACTTCAGAAGAGAGCTGATGAGCCTTTTGAGGACTAAACAGACAGACATGAAATCTGACTGTTAAAGGGTAAATTATACATGCATACAGCTTCAATTCCGATGGCATGGCACAGGACGAAGGGATTTAACCCTTTAATTCCCACCCAATTTCATTAATCAAAAGCAGGCTCTTCACAGTAATAGAAGTTTTAAAGAAAAAAGGTGTGTCCTTTTAAAACCCATTCCCTTTAAAATTGCTAATAGTTGGGTAAGCACAGGTCTGAGTAGTGAAACCAAGCAAGAGTTGAAAGGCTAAAGCCCCTCAGTAACATTCTGTTGGTTCTTTTATACCAACCCTGCTTAGTAGGCAAATATATTATCACCAAATTACTGACATTTTATAGAGTTGTAAAGCATCTAATATCTACAGATTGCAGAAAATCACTTGGATAGACTCTATGCAATTTCTTTTAATTTTGTAATAATGCAAACCTGTTATTGATATTTGCTTCATTATATGTACCACGTGCCTTTTAAATAGTAAAAAAGGTAAAGCATCTAGTGAACCCATGGCCAAACTGAAATTAAACCCATGATCAAATCTTCCAGTTCATAACTCTTCACATGCTATACCCTCTCAAATATGAAGGAATAGGAAATAAATGTAGGAAGAAAATAAGAACAGCCCTCCTGGATCCATCTGTATATGATCCCCGTATTTGTTAGATGTTAAGCTAACTGGCCTGTAATTTTGTACATCCCCTCCAAACCCCCTTTTTAAGAATCACTGTGACATTTGCCACTTTCTAGTTCTCTTCTATGGAGGCTGATTTTAGCAACGTTACATATTCTAGCTCACAGACAGACAATTTCACATTTGAGATCCTTACGAATCCTTTGGTGTATGTCAATGGATCTGATTAGTTTTCAGTTGCTTATCTGACTCAGTTTTTTAGACACCCATTCCAAAGGACTGTGGCTCTGATGTAAGTATGTGCCCCAAGAGCCACAAAGAATTCATTCAGTTTCTCTGCCATTTCCCCACCTTCCTTCTATTCCTTTCTCATCCAAAGGACTGACTCCCTTCCTGGTCAATTTCCTGCTACTGATTTCTAAACTTGTTGATAGCTGAGAGATGTACAATAATGCAAACATGTGATGGATATTTTATCTTAATAATGCAAATCTGTTGTTGATATTTTCTATTATCGCAGCTTTATGATACCACATACTATGAAAAAGTATAGATAACTGTAGGCTGGATCCTACCCATCTGCTCAGCTGAGCATGGAGAAAATTCCTGTGGCAGAAAAGGTTCCTTCTGCTGGAGGAAGGTGCCATGTGAAACTGAGCAGAATGCCAGGCTCCAGCTCACTGACCCAAAGCAGTATTAAAAGGCATTAAAGGCAATGCATAAACCAGTTTAAATAGTCTATAAAAGCAAGATACTACTTTAGAAGTGCACTATACATATACTTACTTTAAACATGGGACATTATCCCGAAGCCCATCAGATGAGCTGCTGCTAGTGGATGGATGAGACTGGGGAACAATGGACTGAGGATTGGAACCTGTGCCTGGAGTAGGCAATGGTGGCACTTGTTCAGTATCTGGAGATTCTATATAGTTTATTTCATACAAGAGCCTTACTTCAAGCATCTGTAACAATGAAGTGAAACAAAATCATACAGAATCCTAGAGTACCTGATAACTACAAAACATGCCACTTTGATCCCAAACTACGGCCTTCTTGAAAGTATATCATAATTTAGGTAACGCAAGCTGATAAAATGTTCTGAGTATTACTGTAACCCTGAAGGTTTGTCTATCAATGTGGCGAAATCCAAGGTCATAGTATTCAACAAAAGGAGAAAGGGGAAAAAATTTTCAAATGGGATATAGCAGGCCAATCTATGGAACAGGTTAATCAATTTAAATGCCTGGGAATCCATTTTGAAGCATCTCTCTCATGGAAAATTCATCTGAATTGGGTGAGGAACACTGCCTTGAGAGTAGGGAGGACAACTGTCAAATACTTCTACATATTGGGAGGAGTATTTGTCCCCTCAGGGACAAATAATGCTAAGGGTTTTGAACCAATTCCTGTACAGTGCAGAAATGTGGATTCAGGCTGCTTCTGAAAAAATGGACTACATCCAGCATGATTTCTTCCAATGCTTATTGACTACTCCCAGCTGCATCTTCTCAGGAATAGCACTGAGAGCGGAATTGGGCAAATTATTAATGGAAGCTAAGCCTTGGATAAAAGCATTTATTTTTAAAGTAAAGGTTCTAAAATCTGAGTGAGGGCCCACTCTACTTGGACTTATCCAGACAGATAAATACTACAGTCAGTGGGATCAACTATTGGCAAAGAAAATGAAACACCTAGGAGTAACAAACGACATGGTTAAGAATACAGAAACTGAAGATACAATTAGGAAAATAAAAAAGCATATTAGGAAGCTGGATGTTACTAGTACGACTATCAGGGCATGTAGGGTATTGTTCGGCACCTTACTTGGGAATTGCCCTCCCAATGCAACTGCCAAGGTACTTTTATTATTTGATAGTACCAAAGGTCAGAAGAGCATTTACACTGGAAAGAATGAATGCTCTTCTGTTGGTGGTTTTGGAGAGTAGATATAATAAAGTACCATATGCTAGCAGAACATGCAGATGTTCATATGTTAAAGTTGAAACCCTTGAACACATTATTATAGAGTGACCTATATTTAATGTTGAGGGCTAATTTAATCACCCCTTTACTTAAAAATGTCGAATTGCTTACTATGAGAGCCCAGGTGACATGGTTATTATCAGATACAAAAGATCTTGTCACCCTTTCAGTGGCAAAATGTAAAGGTAAAGGTTTCCCTTGCTCAAAAGCTAATCGAATCCAACTCTAGGGGGCAGTGCTCATCTCCGTTTCCAAGCCAAAGAGCCAGCGCTGTCCAAAGACTTTTCCGTGGTCATCTGGCCAGCATGACTAAATGCTGAGGCGCATGGAACACGGTTACCTTCCCACTGAAGCAGTACCTATTTATTTACTTGCAATTTCTTGCTTTCGAACTGCTAGGTTGGCAGGAGCTGGGGCCAGAGACAGGAGCTTATTCCATCACATGGCACTAGGGTCTCAAACCGTTGAGTCTTTGGGTCTGCAACTTAGCGTCTTAACCTCTGAGCCACTGCCGCTCAGCAAAATTAGGTGCAGTAATTAAATACCAGGGAAATAATACAAAGTAAGGGGTTATTTATTTATTTATTTTAAATTCAAATTTCTGCTTAAGGCAATAGCTGTATGACAAGTACTAGATAGACAGAGATAGATAGATAGATAATTTATGTAAGTAAATTTAAAAGTAAAATTATATTCTATGCATGAAAATGCAGAACAGTGCTTAGAGATAACTGTTATCACAGTTATCAAGCATTCAGCAGCATAAGAATATGGGAATAGCTCAACCGGCCTGGCCAGAAACTTCATCATCCATGAGAAATTTTCCTATTTACATAAAAATTAAACAGCATCGGAGATAAACTGAACCTTATGGAGCACAACAGGAAAAATACCACACTGATAATTAGAACTGGTTTCCAACTGCATTTGGAATCAGATCCATAAGGAATGATTTAAAACTAATCCAGAGCACATCATTTGAGACCTAATTCTACCTCCAAATGTCTCAACAGGATGCATGATCCACTGTATGAAAGACTGCTCATAAATACAACACCCATACCCACATGGCAGCACAGCCCTTGTCCACACTCATCAAGTAAAGTCACCAATGCTGTTTCTGTGCCATAACTTATCCTGATTCAAAGGGGTCTAGAGCAAATGTGTCATCCAGGCAGGCCAGAAATTGCTTTGCTACCAGTTTCTCAATAATCTTGCCCAGAAAGATAGTTGGTCACAACACTTTTCTCCAGCAATGGTCTTCTGAGTAATGGATAGGGATGGGCACAGACAAGCTCACAAACTAAAGTTTGTGATGAATTTTGGTCGGTATGTGGTTCGTGAAGTTCATGGCAGGTCAACCAGCATCAACTTTCCATGAACGTTCAAGCGGTTCATGGAGGTTCATGCTGCTTCATGAACAGATACATTTCCAGACAGTCTCCACTCAATTTAAATGTTTACTGAACTTCGAAGCAATAGGGAGGCTGAACTTGGAGGGCATGTAGAGGAGCATCCACGAGAGGTCCCCTGCGACTTTGATGTTTCTAGCTTGCACAGGATCCACTCTATACATTCCTGAACTCCCTGAACTTGCACCTGTCAAAATGACCACCCGATGACAGGTTGTCATTTTGACAGGTGCAGGTTCAAGAGTATATAGAACGGATCCTGTGCAAGCTAGAGACACCAAACTCACAGGTGATCTCTGGCTGACAACTGTCAAAATGACCGCCTGTTATTTTGACAGATGCAAGTTTAGGAGTGTATAGAATGGATCCAGTGCAAGCTAGAGACAACAATTTGCAGGGGATCTCCGGCTATCTCTCCTTTACCTGCCCTCCAGGTTTGGTGAGGATTAGATTTACAAGGCCTGAGTTACAGCCCCCCCCCCCAAGATGCCCCCAGGAAAGTGCTTTCTGGGGAATTAAGTGGTTATTTCCCCGGAAAGCACTTTCCTGGGAGCACTTTGGGGAGATGTAACTCAGACCCCATAAATCCAATCCTCACTAAACTTGGAGGGTAGGTAGAAGAGAGTCAGCTGGAGAACCCCTGTGAGCTTGGTGTCTCTAACACACCAGAGGGACGTTCTAGTAAACCATGACCCTCACAAACCGAACCAGTTCATTTGGCCCCTAAAAGTTCATGTCAGTTCATGGTTCGCAAACCAGGCATCCCAGTTCGTGCTCACCCCTTGTAATGGACATAACAATTGCCTCCTTAAATGCTGAGGGGGAAAATGCCTAAGTGACTGATTTATAATGGACATCAAAGGCCTATCAATCAGCTCCTTACAAGATTAATAATCCATGATGATGAACAAGAGTGCAAGCAAGGGTCTCCACAGGCTCGATGATCCTGTTGACACCCATTATAACAACCTGGTTTATAAGTGATCCAGATAGTGTTTAGACAGTGCACTGGTCACATGTATAACCTAAGCTGTACATATATTACTATGTGTGTATATAATTAGTAGCTGAGGTAAGATTATACTGCTCCCCGTGGCTCATCATTGTCACGGCAACATTCTTTATGTTTATTCCATATTCTTTATGCTGCAGCAACATTCTTTAGTAGCTTGAGCTTCTAACTAATTAATATGAGAAGTTATCAAAGCATGGATGACTAATGCCAAATCCTTATCTGAGAGGAGCAGTTGTAACCACTGGTAAACAACGTCAAAGAACTTAGCAAGAAGAGAGGATGCAGAAGTACTTTCATGCAATGCTTGTTGTGTTTGTGCATGTTGTGTCTGTATGTTTGTGTCATCCATTGAGAAACTGCACCTGTGGTGACTGGCTCTGCTTTTTGCCATAAGGACAGCATACTTGCCTTGATATAATATCCAGACTAGACTAATATATGTAACAGACTTTTCTATGTGGGGCTGCCATGGGAGATGGCCAGGAAGCTTCAAAAATACAATAAAATGTTAACAGATGTTAACCATAATAAGCATAACACATCTGTATTGTACCTACTGGCTTCTAGGTACCCATTAGCTTCTGCGTCCAATAAAAAGGGCTGATTTTGACAACTAAATCCCTAAAAGGACTACCTTCAGCTTTATAAACTAGACTGAGTCCTGAGATCAATCCAGAGGCTTGCTGTGGAAATCTGTTTTTTCAGACATTCCATGAGAAGAACTTTGACAAGCTGTCATCTAGCCCCCCCCCCCCAACGTCATGTAGGGATTTTCTTTACAAGTATTCTGGTTTTGTGGATACATCTATTCCAGATGAGAATCTTGTGTTAAAGGGTATTTCATTTTGCATGGGTTTTAAAATAGGGTGGATTTTTTTTACTGTGATTTTATTCATTGTTGTATTCAAGACTTTAATTTAAAAAAACACAAACTTCTAAAATAAAATATTTTCTTTAATGGTAGTGCAATACCATTTAGATCAGGTAAAACATTTCTTCAGACCTAGAGGCTATAATTTTGTCCTATCTTGTTTAAATTTCAACCTTATGCCTCAACTACTCATAAGCATGTTTAGACAGTTTTTCAGTAATTAAATCACTGTTCCTCAATTTCATGGAAATGAAATGCAAAGATGGTTGTTAGCAGATTATTGACAACACTGCATTCCAAACTGCCTATAGTGAAATATTTACACCACAGGATTAATGTCATAGTTGGCAACCCCAGAGGATAACTTTGAGTTTGCACTCTGCACAGGCACAGAGGCTATGAGGGACCCGTTGCTGACTAGCAGCAAGAAAGAAGAAACAAATTGGGAGGGATCACCTCAGAACCAACCAGTGCCATAGAAATGCGGATGTCCTTGGCCAGAGAAGAACAATGGGCAGTCAGAGTCGCACCTAAGCTACAGAACTTCAGGAGGTCAAAACATAGAGTGGATATTTTGTGCAGCCGGGAAGGGAAAGAGGGTCTTTGCTGGAAGGGGGGCTAAGGCATCATGTTAAAGAAGCTCCTTTAGTCTCCATTTTATAGATCAAGGAGAAAGAAGAAATCCTTAACTCCAAGAAGTAGCTATGAGCACATGAACCCTGAATACTGAAACCAAGGTAATGGACGATTCCTAATTGCTTGCAACTCCAAAAATTATATTGCCTCTCTCTTATTACGATCTGTAAAAGCACGTAAGCATAAGGAATTAGAGGAGCTGTGGTTTATTCACATTTCTTTTTACCCTTGCTCAGTATGTTGTGATTGCAGATACAGTGTACACTTTTAATTTTCTTATTAAACATCTTTTCATTTTTAATGTGGTCAGAAGGATCTTTGTGACTCACATTAAGCCCCTATTCAGTCCATACATACCACAAGCAGAAAGTGTTCAATTAAGTGTGTCAGTCCCTTCAATAGCAAGTGTAAAAGGACAGGAAGACATAAACATGGAGCTAAGCCTTTGACCAGTGAAGTGGCAGAAGGGTCCTAAGCTCAAACCCTCAGGCAGAATGACCCCCTAAATATTTATTTGATGGTAGCTGTGACAGACAAAAAAGTAAGGAGTGGAGGAAGAGAAGCTTGGCTGGGCTGGAGACACAGGATGGCTAAATAACTTCCACACTCCCACGCCATGCAGAAACTAATGCTTGCAAGCCTTATTTTTCCACACTGCCAATTACACATAGAAGTTGGAAGGGCTACCCAGATGGAGTCATCCAGGGCTGCCCTCTGGCAGCAACTTACATGGCAGGAACAGGAGCACTGCAAAACAATGCCCAAACTCTCATCTATCTTAGGAGGTACAGAAAAAAATTGATATTCTCTAGTATCAAATTGTGCTTCAAGGTACGTACAGGGATACACTTTCCTGTTTTCCAAACAGTGTAGTCAAGGTGGTCTCAGTTTCAAATCCTGACTGGGATGAGATCACAAAATACATATCCCTCAAAACCTCTTCCTAGAGCCGCCTGCTACTCTCTATGGTTTCCTAATCAAGAAACACAGAACAATTCTTGCAAATTGCAGAGTCTTCATAAAAGTCAACCGGAAAAAAGAGGAGCTACAGTTTCTAGTATGAATGGTTAACAGCCAAGAAAAACATAACTTGCTTAACACACTTTCAAATTAGCAGTTTAATAAGAATCTGAACCTCAGTTTAAAACTGTCTACTGATTTCAACGGTTGTTACCAAGTAAAGCATATACTGGACTGCAGCCTACAAAACCCAAACTGTCCATAGCAGGAGACCTCTTATGGGCATGTAAGTTTTTTCAAGGGGGGAAGCAACAGCCACCCACTGATTACTGAACCTCTTGAAATTTGGTTCCTAGAGATCAGTGAAACCTCAAAAACAGCTTAGGAAGCCAAGCTGCGGGGAGAGGGGGGGGGGGGGGGGGGGGAGTCATCAGAAATTACCGCCCTCCCTTAAGAAAACTTAAGTGTCCTTGTATCTTTGGAATGTGTGGTTAGTTATAGGCCATTGTCTACGTATAGAGCTTTTAACCAATGTATTAGATATATTTAAAGTAAAATGCCACTTACTGGAATAACTTCCGTTGTGATTTCTTGTTTACTGAATCTGTAAACAATGACATGTGCAGAAACTCCTGCTATGCACAGCATTCTACTTTCTGGACACCATGAAATGATCTGAATGGCATAGGGGTCTTCATCTACGATGTCTGTGCTTGGTCTGTCATCTTTATTTCGTGACTTTTCAAAGACTTTAGATGTTTTTAGCTTGTACAGCACCTGCAGTGTTACTAGAAATAAGCCAAAACAATAAATATGCACAATTTTTTTGGAATTCCCGCTCCCTTAATACAGTAGTTATAACAATACTGAGTGAATGTTAATACACTATGTACACTTTTGATCTCTACTGGAATCTAAGGAGTCCCATGCATGCAAAGCTCATCTGAACAAGCACAGGCTTCAGAGATTGCTCCCAGCCTTCACCTGCATGCTTTTTGTATCACATGATTTATTTATTTATTTACAGTGGCTGTATCCAACCCTCCAAAAGGTCCCCATTATCCCTCAGGGACAGTGTATCAGAAATGTGACAAGCTGCAGTAGGAAGAGAGCAAGCAAAGCTCTGGTGCACATGCAGAACACTGTATGTAACCCTCTGGGTCCTGGTTATTTTACATTTCGGCTGCAATCCAGAGGGCCACATACACATGGGAATTTTTCAACCTCTACTTCCACAAGAAAGATGTCAGCCTTAATTCTCAAATATCATTAAAATAAAAATTCTCAAATATCATTAAAATAAAAAACTACAGCTTAATTTATAAAATTTCTCTTGCAAGGTCTGTTTGTGTGTGTGTGTTTTAGTTTGTATGGAGAAAATGAACACAAAATTTCTGAGGTTTCACAGGTGTTATTCGTGACCTCTAATTACGTCAAACTGGCTATCTCTTAATGTGCAATTTTAATGCTCTCCTCTGTTGCTTTCCTTTTGCCTTGTACACAGGGGTCATTTTGTAGAAAAAGAGGTGCAGGAGCTCATTAGAATAACTTATTAGCATAACTTATTTGCATATGACACACCCCCTGACATCACCGGAAGCGTGTCAGAAGGCAACACCCACCGCTCAGGTAGGAGAGCTTGTACCTGAATAAAACCTGGTCTTAAAGGTGCCACTGGACTGTTTTGGACTGGGGGGCCGGGGGGGGGGCTCTGCAACTTACCTGGCTGCTTCTTGCTCTGACTGAGGGCTGCTGTGAGCAGGGGGTGGGGCTTGTTGCATGTGCCCGCCCCCTGGGCTCTTTACTGCCAGAGCTCCGCTCCTGTGCGCTCCTGCAGGAAATGACCCCTGCTTGCACATACTAAGGGGTTGGGGTTTTTTTTTGCTCCAATACAGTTAAAATTGGTTGTCCTTACATCCTAATGACAATAATGAGAAACGTTCTAACTTAAATCCCATTGATTTGAACCGGTTTCACTACTGCTAACATTAGTTGGATTAAGGCCTTAATGGACAAGTGAATGAGGTGGAAAGATGACCCATTAATACCCATAACACAGTAAGTTTATACCAGCACACATGCTTATAAAGTGTTTTCTACAAGAACCTCACAGAACGTGGCCAAATACTCACTTGCAGAAGCATCCCAAAACTTGATTGACCCATCTGCATGCCTATGAAACAGGAAAGTTTTAAAAACTATTCTTAGAAATAGAAAGTAACGGCCCCAAGATTAAACCAATATTTAATATATCCCTATGTGGTTCATTTCCTAGAATTGTTATATTGCCAGCAAAATGCTCATAAGATATATTACTTTGTGTTTTTCCCTTATTTTTTATTTTAACATTTTGAACTGTGAATGCCTTGAATGCCATGCCTGAAAGGTACTATTTGAATGTACAAAAAAAACCCCAACAACTAAATCCTTATTTGGGTAAACTGTATTTTATCATGTCCCTCGTGCCACTGCTTGGATAGATTGACTGGGGATAAGCAGTGAGAGACCATCAATATGCTGATGATGCCCTCCTCTTTATCTCCCTATAAGCTGAATCAGGCAGGTGTGTGAAGATCATGAAAAGGTGCTTAGAGAAGACAAATGGGATAGAAGAGAGCCAGTAAACTGAAGCTCAGTCTAATCAAGGCAAATGTACCGTTGGTCAATGACAAAGTCACTTGAGGACTACAGAGTCAGCCTGTCCTGGAGCCGGTTCATAGCTTAGGAGTGCTGCAGGATCCTGGTTTATGGTTGAAGGCTCTGGTCTCCTCTGAGTCATACAGTGCCTTTGTTTTGGGTGATATGACACCTTTGGCCATTTCTCAAAAAGCATGGACTAGCCAGGCTGATCTATGCTCTGATTATATCCATCCTAGATTTACTGTAATATGCTCTACATGAAGCTACTTTTGAAAACTGCCTGGAAACTTCAACTGGTCCAAAATGCAGCAACCAGGGTAATATCAGGGGATGAATAAAGGAATGATATCGCCCTGTGCTGAAGATATGCACTGGGCCATCTGTTTCTGGGAACAATTTAAGTGCTTTAAGTACTTGAAGGACTGCCACTCCCTGTACAGTTCAGTCTGTCAATTAAGATCTGCTTCTCAAACCTGCCTTCGGTGCCCCTAAGCTGCAAAGGTGAGATGAGTAGCAACTACAGACAGGATCTGTTCAGTGGTGGTGCCTCATCTTTGGAATGCAACCCCTCCTAAGGCTTGCCTTAGGCCTACCTTAATGTCTTTTAGGTGCCGGACCAAAACATTTCTTTTCACCCAGTCTTTTTAATTAAAGACTTTTATCTTTTTAACTGTTTCATGTCTGCTTTTAACTTGAGGAATGTTTTATGGGTATGTTTTTTAGGCTGTTCAGTGTTTCTTTTCTTGTGCTATTATGATCTGGCTTGTTTTTTTGAAGGCCTGTTTCAATAGATAATTTATGTTATTTTTTATGATTTCATGGTACTGTTTTTACTTATGAGCTGCTCTGAGCAGGTCTCTGGTGAGACAGCAAATGAATTTTCTCTAAATAAAACAAAAACTCAAGGAGGTCTTGCATAATGCAGTGAGCCCTGGAAGGGTACAACATCTTTACACACACTATGAACGCAGAGACATTTCATATCCACAAGATATTCACACTGTTGCTCAACAATGCTTTATTTTCAGCAGTAAAGGTCAATGGCAACTAATCACTTACACAGGATTAAAATAGTACACTTGAGATCTTCTTTAAGATGCATTCTAAAGATCATCCTTTGCTATGGTAAATCTGGGATAAATGTCAGATTTCTTTCCCTCCCTAAACTGCATTAAACTGTGTAGTAGAATACAATATGTTTACTTTGTTTCACAGTGCTAAATGAGAGCAACCGATAACTGAACCAGTCTTATGTATTTCAAGGAGGGGCTATGGCTCAGTGGTAGGGTATCTGCTTGACATGCAAAAGGTCCCAGGTTCAATTCCCTACATCTCTAGTTAGAATTTACTTATTTATTTGTTAAAACAATTACACTCTGCCTTCCCTCAGGGTTCAACGATCAAGACCTCTGGAAGACCTCTGCTTAATGTAAGCCTTGGAGAGCCACTGCCAGTCTGAATAGATAATACTGGTCCTGATGGACCAAAGATTTGATTCGGTATAAGGCAGCCTCATGTGTCATATACATAAATATAACCAAAGTTTCTGGTATTTTTCTTTCTGATACAATGTGAAGACTTGTAAAAGATCTCTTATTGAAATTGTTCTGAATTTAGAATATATTTTAATGGACCAAAGATAACTTGTAAAGCCATCCTAAGTAGAGTTACATCCTTCTAAATTCATTGATATCAATGAGCCTAGCAGAATGTAACTCTGTTTAGGGTGGAACGATTAACCACCACTTCAATCTCTTCAGGAATCCAGTCTGAGTGAACTGATTTGTTATTGATTGGCTGCTGTTTTAAATTGGCCACTTTTTATAACATCCCCCCCCATGTCTGCAGCTTTGAGTATAAATAATTCTGCAAATGGATGAATACTTCATGCATCCAGTGAAGCAAGCTCTGACTCACAAAAAATTATGTTGGAATAATTTTTTTTATTCTTTAAGATGCCATTGGATTCCTGTTTTATTTTGCTGCTGCAGACTAACATCAGTAACACATCTGGAATTATCTTCAGGAATCTATGAATACAAACAATGAATGTTTAACTCTTTAGGTTCAATACCATTGTTTCTCAATTTTTCCCACTAAAAGGATATGTATATTAACTACCACAAACAGAATGTGATTGTGGCTTCTGCAGACTTTACTACAAATTCAAATTTAAATTTGATTAAGTTAGAATGTGCAGGATAAAGATTTCAAAATATATTATTTTAGTTGATTGCAGAACATTGTCACTGAATATGTGAATATCTGATTTTTTACTATATTACTATAATATTTAGCCAAATTATAAATTGATAAAATGATTTCTACAAGTCATTAAAACTCAACTTAAATTAGTCAATACTGTAAGAGTTATCACTATTCAGGATTTAGACAGATAATCATATCATGAATATTCCACTAAATGTACTTTACATCAAAGTGCATTGTTGTGCTTTAAAGGCTAATAAACATCTTATGGCATGAGCTTTCATTAGCCAGAACCTCCTTCATGAGATGCATCTAATGAAGGGGTGCTAGCTTATGAAAGCTTATACCACAGTAAATGTGCTATATAGTCTTTAAAATGCCATAAAGTTCTGTGACTGCACCCAGAGTTCCAAATTAATTAAAAATGTGCAAAGACCCAGCTTCTGCCTGATATAAGCCTGCATCTGGTTTCTTCCTCTGTCCCTCTTGTGTGGAAGGTGATGCAGGAATGATGGGTTAAGAATAATCCAAGTTGCCTGTGACATAAGGATGTAGGCATACCTTATTTGAAGTTAGTTTCCTCCACAAGCCAAGATTCAATCCGGCTTTAGGATTCCAGTTAGCACAGGGAAAACAGCTAAGCTGCATACCCACATTCATACACCTAACCAGGGTTAGTCTTAAACCACCATTCTTTCATCATGCTCCAAGCAAGAAAGAACAGGAGAAGACAGACATAAACAAAAGGTATGTGCATATTTTTTGTTTCACTGTGAGTAAACTGGATATCTGAATATAACCTTTGTTAGTCTGTTGCAGCCAAACCAACATGGCTACTCTTTGGTAAATATACTTTCTAACTCACCTTGTCTGCAGTCTACATAACATTGCATCTCGTTTTCAGAACGCTTGCAGAACCAAAGTAAATGCTGGGAACATTATTTACAGAACAAATAATAGAGATAAAAATACAAGAGATTTAAAATTTTACTTTGTTTATTAATGTGTAGGCTATTTTTCCAGATTTGCTCTGTTCAAACCATATAAACCAATAAAAACAAAGTGCAAAGGCGATTATACAACAGTTAAATCAATAAATTAACACACCCGTTAACCTCAGAGCTGTCACAATTTAAAGCTATCCTGCTACTTACCCAGTAATAATGATCTCTGGGTAACTCTGTGTAACCAAACCCCAGTTTCCACCATTGATAGGCCATTCCTAAGTAAACAAACCAATAGATTAAACTCAATGACACTTAACACAATTACTAAGAAGTAAGGATTTTAATTTGTCTTCGTACCTTTTTACTATAACCTTGACGCTTCTGGCGAGCCCCAACTGAATAAAGTGCTGGAATAAGGTCCACTGGACAATCGGCAAAGTATTCACAACAGGTAACTGGGGATTCATGTATACTCAAGGGATAGGGAGTCTCAAATATTGGATACCTTTAATGAAAGCAAGTAAACATTAGGTAAGTTTTATTGAAATTTTAAATTATTTTCCAAGCTAAGGCTATTTCACCACCATCAAACGTGAACAGAAGGAATATAAAGTTCAGTAACTACACAGACAAAGAAAAAACTCTAAATATGTACAATGCACTAATAAAATATTCATTTACGGTTTTCATACGACTTTCTTGGAACACAAGAGTGAAGAACTGGTTGCAATTTCATTCTGCTGGCCATGTCCAGGTCAACTAACCTGCTGAGGGTGGCCAATGTACTTTGTACAAATGTATTTTAAAAGACCCTTCAGTACAATCCTACAAACACTTTCCTGGAAGTAAACCCCACTAAACAGACATGAGCAGGGTTCTGAGTAGGATTACTCTCTAAAACTCTAGAGAACAGCTGTGTGTG
The DNA here is from genome assembly GCF_001447785.1 of Gekko japonicus. Taxonomy (NCBI): domain Eukaryota; kingdom Metazoa; phylum Chordata; class Lepidosauria; order Squamata; family Gekkonidae; genus Gekko; species Gekko japonicus. The sequence continues at coordinate 584,405 of NW_015175987.1, read as the reverse complement.
ATGTCATTAATGTACCTCACTGCTAATGAATGAGCAACATGTATATCACTTTGAGTTCCTTGGAGAAAGGGCAGGATAAAAATATAGCTACATAAATCTGTGTTTAGGATAAGAATTGCAACTAGAAATCACACCGCAGAACATAACAGCAAGAGGGTAAAGGGGAAATTGCTTCACAAATGCATATCCATTTGGTAACCAGCCACTACAGGTTCTATGGTTACAGCATTTCATTTCTTATATATACTTGATGTGTGATGCTGGTTGCATGTACACTTGATTTGAATGATCTATTCCCCTAAAAAGAGTGGGGAAAGTCAACTGTTATATTGTAAGCATAGTAAGGACACATGCAGACTGATACTTCCCACCAAGCACACCTGTGCACCAGCATATAGTATGCCATGTTGAGTTGCTGTAGAAATGCATTCAAAGCTTTTCACTCCAGAAAAGGAACAACAGAATTGAAGACACTCTTCACTGGTTCTTTTAGCTATCTTATAAAAGGGTTCAACGGGTCATTATCAAAACGGACTACAATAGAAGACTCAGAATTTTTGATAACCACATTAATCAAACTATATATATTGCAGCACTTATGGAGCAGAGACCCCTCCATGAAATCCCATTATACCCTAAATTCTTACCCATTTTGTGCAAGATCAATAAGTACTAAATCTTTTTCTAGAAGGACAATCACTGCATATGGCTCTTGGAAATCTAAAAAAAGAAGAAAGGGTATTTATTAAGTTGCTTTTGTTAAATATAAATCTTCTACTTTGAAATTTTTTGAGGCTACATACAACACACCAGTCTAAGCATTTAAGTAGTAAAAATGTTGCATCTAAGATACTATTTTAGATTAAGTTGATCACAACAAATGTTGGAAAACTCAGGAAAATAATAGTACCCAATAAACCCTATTTAACCCATTATTTACACAGAAAGCTCTAAAAATGTTTATCAGAAAAGGCTACTAACAAACATTTTCATTGCGGTACTAGCAGAGATTTACAGATAACACAGTATTTTTATTGCCAGTATGCATCAATGAAACCTATGATCTTTTTCATGTAGCACAGTCTGATTTGATTAAGGCCAATGTATACATCACAAACTCCATGTGACAGACATGTGGTCTGTCAACAGACGTGTGCCTGGAGTTCCATGCTGAGGACCTGATTTGGATCAGGACAATAGCACACAGAATGAAAGGGCTCAAGCTTTTGTACCACTGTGGGGGTTTTTTACCCCAGGGAGAAGCTATCGTCCCTGTTATGCATACCCTTCATTTTAAGCAAGTTTCCCAGTGAGGAAAACACTGGCTCCTAAGGGCTGTTTCAGGGCCGGAAAGCAGTGCGGGGGGAAGGTTTAAGTCCCTTTCCACTGTGTGCCATGATCCCAATACCAACGGGCCACTGCACATCTGGGTATTAAGCTCCTAGGAGGCAGCTCCAGGCACACGTCTGATCCAAAGTCCTTGTGACAGTTACAAGAATTTTGCAATATGTGAATCAGCTTCAGACAGACTCCTCTCAGTACTGCAGATTGGGCTTCTACAGTGCCTCTGTCAGGAACATCTCCCACTTCCAGTCCTTTTCTCTTTTTAATACATAGTCTGATTTTTTTTCCTGTGAAGTGCCAAAAACAACTTACTGCTTTCAAATGATGCTGGCTACTTGCCTCTGATACTCAAAAAACACTGGCGGATCAGAAACAGGCAATGAGCTCACACCACTTCTCTGTCCTTTCCTGTGTCATGTGGATTCCCTTCCCCATTTTCTGGCTGCAATAACCATTACTTACCTAAATCAGGCAACTATGGTTACCACTAGCCCAGTGGTGTACCGGGGGTGGGGCAGAGGGTGCAGTCTACCCGTGGTGTAGCTTGAGGAAGGCCTTTGAAGGGGGCCCTTGACGCCAGTGTAATGCTGCATCCAGCCAAATGTCTTTCCTTTTATTTTTACAATGCAGTTCTGCCTGCAACCACTAGGGGTCTGAAGACAGCAAAAAACATTCTAGGGCTGCGGTCAGATGGCGGGCTGAGAGCGGGTTAAACTGCTCCAGTTCTAACTGGATTATATTTTATCTGGATAATCGCAATCACACTTACCTCCCTTATCCCGCCTCCCTGGCATCTACACTACCGACGCGTGGGAGTGTGCATCGGCAGGTTTTTTAATTTTTTCTCAGTTTGCACATGTGCATAGGTGCCCCTCCGTAGAATGGGGGGGGCTATCATGGCGCATGCGCAGAACCACCAGGGTGAATCAATCCAACCCCTCCAACAAAAGACTTTCCTTTAAATGTTTGACCCAAAAATGGCCTCCATGAGATCCTGAACTCATCTAAACTCTAAAACAAGTGACCGTTTAAATGTCGGTTTTCTAAACACAGCAGCAGAGCTCCACCTATGCGCACACTGCCAATGCTTTTTTTTTACCATCAAGTCGCAGCTGACTTATGGAGACCCTGTAAGGTTTTCAAGGCAAGAGATGTTGGGAGGTGGTTTGACATTGGCTGTCTCCATTTGGCCCCACTTAGCTTCTGAGATCTGCCAAGATCAGGGCTAGGCTGAGAGTAATGTGACTGACCCAAGGTCACCCAGCAAGCTTCCATGGCCACGAGTGGAGATTCAAACCTGGATTTCCCAGATTCTAGTCTGACAGTTTAACCACTATACCATGCTGGCTCCCCCTGATGGAACAGCATGCTGAAATTTTAATTATTTTTTTTACTGGCCTGATTATATATGCAGAGTTAAAGAAAAGAAAATTTTCACTGTCTGCGTTTCTTTTCTGGCCGTTATTATTATTTGTTTTATTTCATGATTATTACTGAAAATACTTTTTTCATTATTGTGGAGGGAGCTCTGACCTGGATAGCCCCAGCCCAGCCTGATCTCATCAGATCTCAGAAGCTAAGCAGGGACAACACAGAGGCAGGCAATGGCAAACCACCTCTGGATGTCTCTCGCCTTCAAAACGCAAGGGTGTGTGTGCCGTAAGTCAGCTGTCACTTGACAGCAAAAAAAAGAGGAGGGGGTGTTAAAAATTATTCGCCCTGGGTGTCAAAAAGGCTTGTAGCCTACAAAATTATGGTTTGCAAACCTACCTTAAACTATGTAAAGGTAATTAGAGTTCATACAATTATGACTTTTGAAGGAAACCCAAAGATAAGTTGTATAAAACAGTTATTTATTTTATACCCCACCTTTCTCAATGAGACTCAAGGCAAATTACAGAATAAACAACAATGCAATCATACAGAATAAGACATCCAATGAATAATGCCATAGGACTCGGATTCAAAAAACATGTGAACAACAATCTGCCTAAGGCAAGATATACTGTAAACCAGGGGTGTCAAACATGGGAGGGCTTCTATCAGGCCCACAGTGGAATTGGCTGTCTTCTGCTTCTTCTTCCAGTTCTGCTGCGTCATTGTAGGTTTACAGCTTACAAATACACACCTGAACAGCATACTCAAGATTGCAACAGCACAGACATTTTGATGCAATAAGTCAGAGCGAGAGGTGTCAGTTATCAGACACTGCTAAATAAACAAAATATTGCAAGAGTGCTAATGTTTTAAGCATGTTAAACCCCTTAATGTTTGTGTCCTTTATAACATTTGTATCTCTGCTACCTGGCATTGCATTTTATGACACACGTGGCCCAGCCCAACAAGGTCTCATTTATGTAAAATCCGGCCCTCATAACAAATGAGTTCGACACCCCTGCTGTAAACAATGCAGAACTAGAACACAATGCAGTAAAAGTCAGATAATTACCTACAATAAATCACTGCAATGGACTAGACTACAGTCCTGTCCCATTATAAAGGTCCTCTCCTGGACTGTTCCTTTCTGATACTGTTCTTTATAAAATGTCCTCTGGAACATATCTATTTTGTGCATTCTGTGAAATGGTAAGTGTGGGAACCTTACTGACCTCAGGTGAGCTGTTCCACAAGCTGGGAGCCACCACAGAGAATGTGTGGTGCCTTCAGAATGCTTTGCTCAGGAATGAGCGAAGCTGTCACAGCAGAGCACAGCAGGTAAGACAGTCCCGCAAGTATCAGGGTCCAAGGCTATTAAAGGCACTTTAGGTGATAACCAGTCCCTTAAACTAAGCCTGGTAACTAATTAGTAACCAATCGTGTGACTGTAAAATATGGGTTCAGTTCAGGTTTTAGGAACATGGAGTAAGCTGCAGAACCTTGAACATCTTCATCTTGACATCCCCTTCCCACACAAAAATCAACCCTGCCCCACTTTCCCTGTTTTAACAATGAAACTACCACCGAGGCAGCTTCTCAAGAAGTGTTTTGGACTAGTTTCATTTTAACTTTGAGTGGTCACAGTAGCAAGCAACGTTGAGGGATGGTATATTTGTAAAAGAGACAGAAGGGATAACACAGTTGCACTTACCTTTAACTGATGTTCATCGAGTGGTCCTCTTTGCAGACACACATGGGACTGCACATGCACAGGCCAGCCACGGAGAGGAATCCTCCAGATTTCTCAGCTCTAGAGAGTACTCTCCCCCTCCCATGTGGAGCTGGCATTTCCTGCCCAAACTGGCATGTGACAAGGAGTAGGGGAGCAGTTTTCCTTTCACCACAATGAGGGAATGGCCCTGAATGCAGAGCAGCCCACAGCGGGGAAAGGAGGGAGGGATGTGTGCCTGCACAGAAGACCACTTGATGAACATCAGTTACCAGTAAGTGCAATTATGTTTTTGTCTTTGTGGCTTCTGTGTGTAGTCCCACATGGGAGAGTAGCAAGCTTACTTACTGAGGAGGAGGAGGAGGGTGTGGGCTGGTCAGTGAAAGACTGATTGAAGAACTGCTTTTCCCACAACTGCCTCTTTCCTGGAGTCCACATCTATTGAATATTGCTTCACGAACATGGATGGATTCAACCACATAGCTGCTTTGCAGATGTCCACCACAGAGACCCTGCTCTTGAACGCTGTTGAGGATGCCTGTGCCCTGGTCAAATGAGCCTTAAAAAGGGAATGGACTCTGCAAGCCTGCCAAGCTATAAGCCAACTTAATGGCTAAGACTACCCAATGGGACACAGACTGTGACTGCTCTACCCTTGTTGTGAGCTGGGAAACAGATGAATAGGGGACTGTCTCTCCTGAATTCTTTTGTACAATCTAAATGAAACAACAGACATCTCCTCACATCCACTATATGCCGTGATTGCTTAGTGGGAGAGGTGGAATAAATGATAGATTAGGTCTAAGGACTACCTTCTCATTATAGAACTTGAGGTATGTGGGCTCCTAACTTGCTAAACTAGCCAGCCAATGTGATCACTACCAAGAACACTGTCTTGTATGATACAAAGAATAGGTCAGATGTAGTTAGGGGCTTGAAGGGCTTACTAAGTAAGCTGGATAAAACCAGGGATAAGTTCCACTGAGGGGTGAGTGCAGCAAACTGCAGGAACAGATGGAGCAGCCCCCAAGGAACCTCTTAGACTGAGAAGCAAAGAAGACTGCACAACCATCAATCCTGTTGGGGTATGTGGGAACTGCTGACAAATGTACTTTTGTAGAAGACACTAAGGAAAGGAGATAATCAATAACTGATAATGGGCAAGAGGGAGGACTGTAACCCCTATAGGTCACCCATGGGAAAAACATGTCCCATTTTGACATGTAGGACTTGTGGGTACCGGGCTTAAGAGCTGCCTCCATTATCTGTGATACCCTAGCTGAATATGCTGGCCTTACAGGATCAACCAAGTTGTTTGATGCAGTGAATGCCTGTCATGGTGTACCAGTGGGCCTTTTTGAAGGAGGTCAAACTCTGGAGAGATGGTAAGGTGCGTCCTCTCAGACAGTTCCTAGGGTGTGGGCAACAAGATACTCCCAGGCCAGAAAGGGGCAATCAGGATACCCTGTGGTCTTTCTGCTTTGATCTTCAAGACCACTCTGTGAAGGATAGGAAGGGGGGAAGGCATAGAAGAACTCCACTTGTCATCAGAGCTGGAACACATCTCCAGCATCCCCAACAGCTCATGCCGTTCTTGAACAAAACCTGGTATTCCAAGGGGATACAAATAGGTCTACCCTTGGATGGCTCCACTCTTGGAACACTCTCGGTTCTAAGTACTGCGAGTTCAAAGACCACTCATGGTTGGAGTTTAACTCCCTGCTCAGATGGTCTGCCCTGAGGGTTTTCATGCCAGAAATGTGGATGGCTTGAATGGAGGTGGTCATGCTTATGACTTTGTGCCAGATGAGAGCAGCCTCTTTGCAAAGGGAGGGAGACCCCATGCCTTCCTGTTTATTTATGTAAATTTTTCTGTGGTGTTGTCTGTTGCCACAAGGAGTCTCCTCCCGTGCAGGAGAGCTGATTTCTAGGTTGATATGAAGACTCCCTAGCAGACCAGAATCCCCTTATTGAAAATTCCCCACAATGGGCTCCCCACCCTCTCGGTGAGGTGTCCAAGAAGACCTGGATGTTGTGGTCACAGGGCTCAAAGAATTCCCCTGGATAAATTGCCCTCATCCAACCACCAAAGCAGAGACCTCAACACTGTTCTAGGTATAGGCAGCTTCTGGGATCGGGGGTCCACATTGCCTTTGAAAACCCTGAGAAACCACTTCTGAAGGTCTCTCATTCTGAGCCTAGCATATAGCATCATGGATGCTGATGCAGCCATCATGCCTAACAATTTCTGAATGTGTTCTGCTTTTTGGAAACAGCTGCATGAAAAACCATGCCACCACAGCCTGGAGGGCCTGAATCCTATCTAGGGGCAGGAAGGCTTTACTCTGAATGGAATCCAATGTGAACTCAATGAAATCCACCTGCTGTGAAGTGTAGAGTTGGGACTTATATTGGTTGAGTAACAGGCCCAAATCAGACAGGATTTGGATAGCTGTATCTATAGAATACTGTAGCTCCTGACAGAAAGAAGCTACAAAAAGTAGGGGTACACAACACAACCTCTCGATCTGAGATGAGTGATAACCACCATCATACATTTTGTGAAGGCCCTGCAGGCTGTGGCCAGTCCAAGGGGCAACATGCAATATTCAAAGCATGAGTCTCTGCACTGAAACCTGAGGAACGTCCTTGAGTATTCATGGATGGCTATGTGGAAATACACATCCTTCAAGTCTACTACTGCAAAGCACATGCCTGCGTTTAAAAGAGGTAGAACATCCTGCAGAGAAACCATCCTACATTTGGCCATATGCAAAGATTTATTGAGGGCCCACAAATTCAATACAGGGTGCAAACTACCACCTTTTTTCATGATAAGGAAATACATAGAAAAGAAACCCTCAACATATTGCGAAGGTGGGATCTCTCTATTGCTCCTTTTCAGAGAAGGTCCTCTACATCAACCCTCAGTTGGGGAGGGGGATTGGGAGGGGAGGTATTAGGCAAGTTGAAGGGTGGAGGTGATGCAAATTCCAAAAAAAAGCCATGATGAATAATGGCCAGAACTCAACTATATTTAGTAATGGAACACCAACTAAGAAAAATCTGGCATAAATGGTTGAAGAACAATGGAGAGTCAGTTAGTCATGCAAAGGATTTACTCCTATTGGGTTGATCCCTCAGGGGACCAGATTGGGGTTTTCCCTTTTGCTTTTGATGTTGCTTCCTGTTATGTTGTTGCTGCGTATAGGATGGGTGGAAAGAATGAAACTATTGTTGAGGAGGTTGACAATGACAGGTTCTGGAATACTGGAAGGAGTGCCTTGGAAAATACCTTGGTTTCCCTGAAGAGGAAGGCAGTGCTGTCAGGCCCAGGAACCTGGTGGTCAGTTTGTTCTTGTGCATCCACTCCAAGGTGGAATCTGTTTGGTTGCTAAACAGCTCCTTTCCCTTCAAAAGGAATATCCACCACTTTCGCTCCAGTGTCCACCGGCAGAGCTGAGAATCAAAGTGTCAATGCAAAGCTATGCTGGAGGCTCTGGCCCTGGCACAGCAATCAAAAAAGTTTAATTGCTGTTTCCCTAGCTTCATCCCTTCAGTCTGGAGGACTTCAACAGTGGTATTTTTGTCTCCAGGGAGGAGGTCCAGATACTGCCCCATCTGCTCTCAGAGGAGCATCTGGTACCTTCCCATGTTGACTTTAAAACTGGTCACTCATAGGCCCATCGCACCACATATGTATATCCTCCTTCCTAGGGAATCTAACTTATATCCCTACTTGTCAAGTAGCAATGCATGAGCTCCTGCCCTTTGCTTGGAGGGGGAGGACTTCCATCACTAGAGAGTTGGCTGGGGGGTGTTGCATTAGGATTCCACATCTGACCTCTTTAACCTTATAAAGGTTCTCTAGCTTCTTGGAAGCAGCAGGGATGGATGCTGGCTTTGACCAGATTCCAGTTGCTGTATCCAAAAGACCCTAGAGCATGGGAAAGGCTACAGATTCCATGTTCTCCAAATACAAAACCTTTAGGAATGGATCTGAGGGTTTTGGATCTGTGGGGGCCACATCAAGATCCAGGGCTTTAGCCATGCAAAGGAGTTGTGCAGAATATAACTGGCAGTCCTCAGTAGGAGAAATCAGAGAGCAGAATCCCACAGCATTATCTGGTGTAGGAACGGAGGGGGCTTTGGAGTCGACATTGGATCTGTGTAACGCTAGTTCCTCAGAGTCAGAATCGAACCATTCCGAGGGTAACGCCAGATGTTGGGCACTTATCGATGGTGGGGCAGATGGATGCCTCTTAGAAACTGATGGCCCCGGAAGCATGCCCGACTGAAATGGCTGAGGCCATGAAGGATGTTGGTCCCATTGACTTCAGCTACTGTGAGGAGACTGCTCCCCCTTTCCCTATCATGTGCTGGTTTGGGTGTGAAACAGCGGCTCCAGAAGGGTGGGAGGAAAGCACTCTCTAAAGCTCAGAAAGTTCCATAAATCTGTAGAATTCCTTTCTGTGGCCAATCTGTGTATGCACAGTCCCATGTGAGACTGCACAGAAGCTACAAGGATGAGTAAGAAAGTGTACAATATCCCATGGCATGCTCCAGACCCCTGAAACTGACTTGGCTGCACATCCAGACTGGGCCAAGGTTTGCCCTTAAGGACACAGGATTCCATATAGTAGCAGCAAGGAACCAATATGAACTAGCCAAAAATATATAAAGATTCCTCTCAGAACCTACCATTAGAGTATGGAGTTTCGCAGAGGGTTAGAAAATCAACTATTGAATAATCCATCTCTAAAACAGCAGTGCTCTTTCCATGCATGACTGTTAAACAAGGTCTTCTTCCTACAGTGTCATATGACAAACCACCTGACAAAATGATGAAAGGTTCTCTGGAAAGAAAAACAAAATTAAGTAAATAGTCGAAGGGTGGAATTGATTTTTAATTTGTAGTATTACTTTTACTGTCAAACTACTTGAGATCAACCGACCAAACTGCAGCACTAATTTATGTTCTGGAACAATCAATCAGAAACTTGTTATGTTTAAGGCCTCATTCAGATTAATGAATTAAACAAATTTAAAACAAGGCTGCACATACCTGTAACTGTTGTTCATCAAGTGGTCTTCTGTGAAGGCACACATGGGACCACGCTTGCATAGGCCTGATCTTTTTCTAAAGCTCTCTAGAATGTTTGGAGTGCTCAGCCCCCTTCCCTCACATGGGATGGCTCTTTCCACCCAGCAAGCATGTGATGAGGAGAGGGAAGCGCTCCTTCCTTCCATCCCTTCTTGCTGCCATAGATGGACCTCAAAAGCACAAGGATCTCACAGTGGGGAAAGACCACTCAATGAACAATAGTTGCAGGTAAGTGCAATCTCATTTTCACCTTCATGGCTTCTGTGCAGTCCCACATGGGAGAATAGCAAGCTGACTTACTGGAATGGGGCAGGAGTGGGATCCTCAGCAAAATAAGGACTTAAGAACCACTTTCCCCACAGCTGCATCCCATCTGGAATCAACATCAACTGCATAATGCTTGATGAACATTGACAGGGAGGACCAGGTAGCTGCCTTGCAGATGCTGTCCAAGGGGATGTTGCCGAGGAAGACCGCAGAGGAAGATTAAGACGTGGCTGAGTAAGCTCTGAGATGGAGTGGGCAACTGACCTTGGAGCCAGAGTATGCCAATTGTATGACCTTGACAACCCAGCATGAGATTGTTTGGGAAGAGGCTGCCTGGCCCTTGTGGGGGGTCAGCAAAGCAGACCAACAGGCTGACCTCCTTCCACAAAGATGTGGTGTGGTCTAATTAAAAAAAGCAGTGATCCACGAACATCTAAACTGTGCAGGACTTGTTCTATGTCTGATGTGGGAGAGGAAACAAACACTGGCAGCAATGTTCCCTGTAAGCTGTGGAGTCTCGTGAGCAAAAATTCTACTTTGTGAGCTACTGGCATTTATTTATTAGATTTTTACCCCGCCCTCCCAGCAAGGCCAGCTCAGTGAGTGAAGTAGCGAGTGAATGATTTGGCTACTGCATAAATTAGTTTGCTCTGGAGCCATCCTTCCTGAGCTAAGAGAAAAATGTGTGTGCCAGAAGCTAAAGAACTGTGAGCTAGCTCACATTAACTCAGCTTAGAGGGAACACTGACTGGCAGGACTATGTCCTGGGAAACGTGGGTGGTGGTCAAAACCTTTGAGAGGAAGTCCAGACTACAGAGAACAACTTTATCCAGATGAAACATGGTAAAGGATGGGATTAAGGCCATAAGGCCTTGAGTTCTCCTGCCCTTTGGGCAGAGGTAATTGCCAGAAGGAAAGCTACCTTATAGGATAGGAAGGACAAGTCACATGTGGCAAGGGGCTCAAAGGGGTTAAACATGAATGACTCCACTGAATGAAATGAAACACTCCACTGGGGTACGGGAGGGGGTGCCGGAGGGTGTAAGTTAAATAAATCCTTGAGGAATTTATTGGAAATTGGGGTTGGAAAAAACAAGAAAACCCACAACAGGATTGTGGAAGGCTGAAATGGCGGACAGATGGACCTTAACTAACAGCCCCATCTTTCAAGTGTAGTAAGTATTCAAAAATATAATTTAATGGGCAGGACTCAGGGTGAAGGCTGCAGACACTCAGGAGAAAAACTTGGACCATTTAGTGGCTTAAGATCTCCTTGTTGAGGGACACCTAGAAGATAACAACACTTGTGCTACTCTATCCAGTGATTGTGTATCAGCCAGGCTCCTAGGTATAGAGACTTGACATCGTGGTGGAGGAGAGGTCCTATATGGAGCAGGTCCATCAGCATGGGGAAAGCTACATAACAGCTTTGTGACAGAAACCACAGTGTCATGAGTCATACCTTTTTGGGCCAAAAAGGGGTAAACAGAATGCAGCTGGATCTGTCCTCTCAGTTCTTGGTGAGGACCCTCCCTAACAAGGAGGCCAGGGGAAGGCATAGAAGAGGGTTCCTTGCCAGGTCAGCTGGAAGGCGTCTCCTATGGAATGAGTATCCTCTCCTGCCAGTAAGCAGAACTGAGGCCACTTGGTGCTAGAAGAGGAGGTGAACAGGTCCACCTGAGGTAAACTCCAGATGTGGAACACAGGGAGTAGGTAATTGTCCTTGAGAGACAATGCGTGTATAGACTTGTCACCTCCGCTGACGGTGTCCACTATCCCATTCACTACCCTGTAGATGTGGATAACCTCCAATGAGTCTGCATGTTGGAGGGGCCCAATGCCAAAGAAGAGAAGCTTCCAAACAGAGGGAGAGGGAACCAGTACCTCCCTGCTTGCTTATGTAGAACTTTGTTGTCATGCTGTCTGTGGCTACTAGCACTCTTTTGCCGGATACTAGAGCTGTAAAACAAACCAAAGCATATCTGACTGCCCTGAGCTCTAGAAGATTAATATGCATGCCCCACTCAAAAGGGGACCAATGACCACTGGCCCTATGGAAGCCACAGTGTACCCCCAGTCCGAAAAAGATGCATACGTCAAAACCTGAACATTGTGGCATGACATCCCAAATGGGGAGCCTGTCAGTAGGTTCTCCCAAGCTGACCATCACCCTTGGGAATAGACTACAGCTCTAGAAATAGACAGTTTCTGCCAGTTGAGTCTGACTGCACACTGACAGATCTAAAAAACCAGTTCTGAAGGTGCCTCATGAATAATTGGGCAAAGGGAACCACAGCAGTAGTGGAGGCCATGAGGCCTAGAAGCCTCTGTATAGACCTAATAGACTGGAATCTATTGGAGGAAAACTTGTAAAGTATTGCTTGTATGGAAGCTGCCCTATTCTGTGGGAGAAAAGCCTTGCCACTGATGGAGTCCAGGAGGGCCCCAATGAATAGGATGGATTGAGTTGGATACAGGATAGATTTATCCCAATTGATCTGGAGGCTCAGCGAACTTAGTGTGGAAACAGCTAGGGAGATATGATCAGCTAGTAGACTGGGGAAGAGCATGGTAAAAAGCCAATCATCCAAGTAGGGGTAGACACAATCCCTTAAAAATGCAGGTGAGGAACTACTGAAGACATGAACTTGGTAAATGCCCTGAGGGCAGTGGCCAAGCCAAAGGGAAGGGCAGCATGCTGGTAGCAGACGTGGCCACACGGGAAATGAAGAAACTTCCTTGATCTGGGGTGTATGGTAACATGGACGTAAGCATCTTTACGGTCAATTCTGGCAAACCAGTCTTTGGGGGGGGGATCAGGTTCATGACCTCCTGTAATGTGGTCATATGAAATTTAAGAACCAAGAGGAACTTATTAAGAGCCCTTAGGTCCAAGCTAGGACATTTACCACTGTTTTTCTTATCAAATAGGAAATAACAAGAATAAAAATCAGTTTTGGTTTCATGCAATGGAAAAGGTTCAATGGCCCCTTTATTTAAAAGTAGGAACACCTCTTGTTGCAACTCTGGAGGTAGCATGGGGGGGGGATCAGGGGGACAACCAACTGGTAAAACAGGAAACTGAAGGAAATATCCTTGCTGAACAATGCTAAGAATGCATCAGAAGTAACATACTTCCAAATGGGGCGGTAATATGATAAACAGGGTATAACAAGTAGAGACTGGAGAAAAAGTCAGGACTGAGGCCAGAGCCCCTCCCCCCCAAGATGAAGTAGGACCCTGCTTGGAGCAGGGTCAGCCCTGTTGATTCCTTTCCTGCGAATACTGAAATGAAGGGCGCAAGGAAGAATCAGAGAAGAAGGGCTGGTACCATTGTGGTTGCAATGACTGTGAATGAGTTGTGTGTCTCTGGAAGTAGCAAGGTTTGTGGGTCTGGGTGGGTGGACTGGTGATGCTAAGGGACCTTGCAGTGATTTTATTATTTTGCATCCAGTCTAGGGCATCATCAGTCTGGGAACTGAACAGATTCATTTCCTCAAAGGGGAAGTCCTTGATTCTTGCCTTAGTATCGCTGGGAAGGGCGGTGCAATGGAGTCAAGAGTGGTGCCGTAGGACTATGGTGGAAGCAATGGATCTACTGCATGAGCCTGTGATATCTCATGTGGCATTTAGTTGCTGCTTCCCTAACTTGAAACCCTCTGTCTGTAGGACTTTGACCATAGCTTTGTGTTCTTCTGGGAGTGAATCGATAAACATAGCCATTCTTTTGGTAGCACCCCATAATGGCATTAACGTTTGCCATGTGTAGAGTTAGGGCCAATGATGTGTAGATCTTGCAGCCAAGGCCATAAGCTTATGTCCTTCTCAGTGAAATTGTAAGGAATGAAGCCCAGAGCACGGTTTGGCTAGGATGACCTCTGTCACAGTAGAGTTAGCAGTAAGGTGGGCAAAAATGAAATCACAGTTTTCCTGTAAACCTTGTACATACGGTCAATTTTCTTGGCAGCGGAGGCGATAGATGCTGGCTTGGTCCAGATGGATTTTGATATGTCCAGCGATCCCTGTAGCATCGGGAATGCAATTAAGCATGTGTTGGGTGGGTAAAGGACCTTTAAAATGGGGTCAGATGTAGTCAGTTCTGAATAGATCACTTCGGTATTAAGAGACTTAGCCATTCAAATAACTTGTTCAGAGAAAAGATGGAGTTTCTCAGTTGGGGAAACAGGCAACAGATCTGCAATACATTTGTCGAGTGATGGTTCCGAGGGAGCATCAGAACTGCCTAAAGACAGAGGCTTCTCCGTGTTCGATTCAAAGGGACTCAGATCCATAGCAAATGGAGCTGGCAGGAGCATGACATGGCCGGGAGCTCGGTTCCACGAAAGGGGGTAGCTATTGTTCCCACTGCATAGGCCAGTACACAGGCGGTGGAGCATACTGGAACCATTGCAAAGATGGTGGTCCCCGATATTGCGGGGCCAGAGAGTCTCCTGAAGTTCTACAATGCTTTTTAGCTGGGGAGCTTCAGCAGGAAACTGGGGAGCAACCTCAATAACGTCACTGGATGAAGGAGACAGCAACTGTCTGGGAGTCAGAGGGGGGGGTCTGGGGTCACCAGATGGGGAATGGATCTGCTCCTGGTTGGGTGGAGGAGGGATGCAAAGTCTTATGCTTCGACTTCAATTTTTTCTTTTACAGCGGTGGTTCTGAGGTACTGTGTGCCACTAAGGATTTCTTTGGAGCCAATAGTAGGCCTGGTTCTGATACAGATCCTGTCAGTACTGAACCCAAAGGGAGGGTGCGAGCCCAGCAGTCCAGTTCTGACTTCTTAGAAGGGGTTTGATCTTTGCCTGGAACCACTAAAGTCTTCTCCCAAAGGGCAGCTTTCAGCCTGAAAGCCCGGTAAAAGCAAGCCTATGGAGTGAACTGCTTGCTAACAGAGCAGGCAGAAACGTTGTGGGCATAGGAGACAGCAGTCCTGGTCATGCAACAGAGCCATTTTTAGGCTGCATTTGACATATTTTTTTTAAAATACAGCCATAGCTCGAAAATAAAGACCTCCTTCTTATACCCCTTTGTAGGAATGGAGCAATGTGAAGAGATGAAGAAAAGAATGAAGAAAAGGAACAAATCATTGGAGAAAAAGCCTGCAAGGTGAAAGAGAACAAAGCTATCAGATTTCCATAGTAGCAAAGAAAGGACTGAGAGAAGGAGCGCTCGCCCCACCCCATCATGTATTGACTGGATGAGAAGGAGCCGGCCCATGTGGGGAGGGGGCTGAGGGCTCTGAATGTTGTAGAGAGCTTCAGAAAAGTGATCTCTATGGCAGGCCTATGCAAGCATGGTCCCATGTGTGCCTGTACAGAAGCCACAAAGGTGAACCAATGGACAGCACAATTAAAACACATTAATATTGTGTTTATCTACAGAATTATTAAACAAGAGCAAAATTAATACCTGCTTCCTCATTACAAGCTCAGCAAAGATTCAGTCATTTGAACTTTTAATATTAGTATGTATTTAGCACATCTAATTCAGAGAGTTTATCTAAATATGTTGATGTGAAGCCTGCATTATCATGATACAGCTGAGTGATATGACATTTCAAAAATAAAATGGAAATTTTTCTGTCATGTCTAATGAACCACTTAGCCATGGAATTAGACGAGGACATGTTATCACATCACATTTTTATCCCTCCTGTTCTTCTATTTTATTTTTACAACAGCCCAGGAAGGTAGGTTAGGTTGAGAAAAAGTGATTGTCCCAAAGTCACCGAATAAGTTCCATGGCAAATGGAGATTTGAACCTGAGCCTCCTTAGTTCTAGTCCAGAACACTAATCATTTTGCCACACTGATGTTGCAAATTTGTACCAGGACCAGGGACTGCCTCGATCCTGATTTAATGGATCCTGATTTAAAATTCTGTGGTCCCATCTCATCTATGCAACATTAAATGTGTAAATGTGTAAAGCTGTTGAAACTGTTTAACATTATGACAAATATTTTAAAAGTGAGGCCAGCTTATAGCACAGTAGAGACAGACAGGGCTGATGAGTGGTGGGGGCGACAAAATTCCATGGCTCATGTGCATTGGGTTGTCAGAATTTCCATCTTTCACTAAAATCTCTAGCTCTTTCTCTCTGCAACAGAAAGGACTAAATTTTATTTTAAAATGAAACCTGGAAATTCAGAAAACACATATTTGTTATAACATTATACTAGGGTTGCCAAGTTCAACTTACTAATATAGTGGGGGGAGTCCCGTTCCTCCCCGGGAGTCTTCTGGCACGCGTGCAAAGCGCGTGCACCGCAATGACACTACCCGGAAGTGATGTCATTGCGTCGGGCATGTTGGGGGTGGGGCTACAATTATTCGAGGGAAAACCATAGAGTTTTCCCTCGAATGATAGAGTGTCCCCCAGTAACGTGTCCAATGTGATGATGTCACCTCTGGGTAGTGTCTTCACGCCGCGCATGTCGCACACTTTGGGGGTGGGGTTCCCCCCAGTGGCCCGATCCGGGCCAGCAGGGAACGGGCCTCTGGAGCAGGGGTTTCCCCACCCCCCAGGGGGACCTGGCAACCCTACATTATACCGATATAACAATATTCTACTGCCAGTTAAAAAAAATGTAATGCCTCCTATGGCAAAGTGAAAAAGTAATTGCAGAGGGGGGCAATCTCAAGGAAAATGGCTGCCATGTAGGTGGGGGAAATCTGAATTTTCCCAACCATACAGCAACCATCCCAAAACTTCAGAGCAAAGCAGGTTTGAGAGATCAGAGAAGAGCCAGAGAAGCCCTGGAAGGTACACATATGTACCATGAAAAAACCCTGCTTCCCAACAGCATTGAAGCCAAGGCAGATAAATCATATGGAAGTCATCAGAGGCTGATGCAAACTACAGTAAGTCTTGCCTACCATGGGGCACTACTAAGCCCATCAACCGAGCTATCACTGGGCCAAGGCAACACCCACACAAACATACCTTTATTTTCAAGTTTTGATCGCATTCTCCCTCATCCTTATCCTGGCCGGGAAGTTAAAACATACTTAATAGTACACCAGAAAGCTTATGATATTATGAACTATCAAGTTCATAGTTTCCAATGATCTATCAAAATAGTGATAGTGTGATTTTTCCCTCCATTCTTTACATGTATAGCGCAAATGCCTAATGAAAGGTTTTGATTTGATTTACATCTGTATTCATCTATATTAGTGGTTAAAAATGTGGAATAGTGAACACCATTCTGGATTAAACAACACCAACAACCAATACAGTAGCTTAAGTATGTGGCTATAATTTCTGTCCGTGGTTTCTAACAGATCCTGTTTTAGATTTAGTTAAAGTTGCAAATGCAACTTTGCTAGTGCAAGCATGTTATATTACAAATGACTTCATCTTTTTTAAAAAGTCAGTAAAATCAATCCCACTGATCATAAATGAAGTAAAAACTATTCTTTAATAATCTTGTCCCTTTTCCTCTCCTAAGGAACAATTATTATTCTGTTCATGTTATCAGGAAAGTAAGTGATTTGTTTTGTTATGATACCTGGTTTGCATCGGGGTCATACAGGGAGGCCCAGATGAAATCTTTGTCTGGGGGTCCATGGTGGCTCTTGGCTGCTCCAGGGACAGTTTTTCTTTTTTTTTAAACTTCCTCTCTCAATGCTACATGGAAGTGTTTAGGAGTAACGTGGAACTATGTGGAAAACTAATGGCACCTCCCCTCTCCCCATTCTCATATACTTCAAGCTTTTAATGCCTTTGTTTTCTTTGAATCCAGTGGTGGGAAGATAATTATTCTGGTGGTCAAATGCCTCCAACTGCAATTATTCTCCCCACCCAGACATTATGAAGGGAGACAAGGTTATGAGGGGACAAAGTACTTAAGTGTGTGTGTCATCCTGGACTAAGGGACAAGGTAGGATTTGGATTGGATGCTGTCAGGCTTACATCTCCAACCCCAAACCCCAGACTCCCACATTTTAGGATATAATTAACTCAGTCCAGTCAACTTCATCAACACTGATGGTTTTTTATTACTATTATTATTTTTATTCGAATTCACCTGTACTAAATTCACAAACCAATCAAGACTGGAAGACCAATACCAGAACCTACAGTAACTGGTTTTGGGAGAATACCCGAAATGGACAGATTTGCAGTGAGAGCAAAAGTGGCACCATTTAATAATATTTTCTCTATTTCCAATAGACCAACAACTGAAAAGTGCCATCTCATCAAATCAGGTAAGAATTCAGTTTTTTCTGAAAGAGAGACACAACTGCTCCATTAGACCAAATTCTGTAAAACACCTTCACTGACAAAAATTACTAGCATTATTTGTATCATGTATAGAGTTACAAATTTGAATTGTAACCCACTTTGGCAGCCAATACGGCTCAAAAGCAGGGTATAATAAAAAACCTTTTCCTGTATGACGGGTTAATCTGCTACACAGAACTTCCACCATTTATTTTTGGGTACCACATTTTGCAACCCTATTAACTGACACAGCACCACCCACCTTATTTTTAGAAAGAATACTTTTAATCTAGTTGTATAACACTGTATTGCCTTTCATTCTAGTAAGTGAAATCTCTGAAGTGTGCATATCTTTTGGGTGAAGGCTGTATGAAAGACAAGGTGTGAAAGTACATTTTTATTTACTGCAAGCAACCACAACAGAAATAAAGAATAGCATCATGGCTCTTACCCAGCTCTTGTAGTTTTATATTCCACTTTAAGAATAGGTTTACAAGGCTCTGGCTTCTTTCCATCTTTCACCTGCTTCCCTAAAACAAAATATTTTCTTATTTACATTTAAACATAATTTTTTAAAATCTTGGACACCACATCAAAATCTTAGGAATAGTCCCATCAGTCACAAAACCTATGTATTACAAACTGTAATATCTTGCTGCTTTAAACAGAATTAAAAACAAGTAATTCACCAATACTGATTACAAACGGTTGTTTCTTTTCTGAAATAGAAGCAATCCTATGCACTTTTAGCTGTAGGTACTAGATGGAATTTATTTCCAAGTAAATATAAATAGGAACAAAGTGAGAAACTATAAAGAATACCCAATAAACTTTCCAATAATGGAATTAGGAAGAGGAGCTTGTTAATTAGGTACCCTATCCAGAGACCCTATTTAATTAGGTACCCTATTTCATTTGGGTCTCTTCACTTGATTCTCCTCCTCACTGTAGCCCCCTAACCCCATATTTTGTCCACAAGAGTCTTTCAGGCCTCAGTAATGCCTTTACAGGGGTCTGAGGGAGCAGCTGGGTAAAGAAGAGATAATACTGGCTTCTGCCACAGAACATCTGTACATTTCTTCAGGCTTCCATTTGGCAAAGAAAGTAAATATGATAAAGTTTCCATTCGTACAAAATTCATCTCTATAGTACAAATGCACAAAATTAACTGAACAGCGGAATTACCATTTACAATTATTTCATTTGCATCAATAGTAAAAGTCTTTTCACAATCGACAATCTAATTATGGTATGGAGTTTGCTTTGAATTTCTAAAAAGCTAGAGACAACTTTGGCAATACAAAAACACAAGGCAAGTCAAGCAAAATCTAACTGCTCTATTTTTACATCAATGCACAAATTCTATTAAGATGTCTCTAGAGAAGCCTTTTTGTGGATGTAGGGAAACAGCATCGTAAGCTTCTCTTCACACTTTTAATGATGGGCACCTATGGCAGAAGGTACAGGAAAAAGTGATTTCATCCCCACTTCAGCCTCCCAACCAGGTGTGGCTATTTCTCCACATGATCCAGGAACTCTGAGGCTGGAAATGGCTGCTTGAGGGAGGAGAAAGCCAGAAAGATCAGGGATCCTTTCACAGACCTTACATTGGACACAACTAATCTTGAACTGAAAGAACCAGGAAAACTGCAATAGCTGTTGGAGAACTCTGTTGGATAACCTTGAGACAGTCATGCACACTCAGCCTAACCTACCTCACAGGGTGGTTGTGAGCATAAAATGGAGGAGAGCAGAATTATGTAAGCTGCTTTGGGTCCTCACTGGGGGAAAAGGTGAGGTATGAATAATAAATAAACAACCTTAAGATTCTAATATTATTTGTAAATAATTGTGAGGACTCTGAAACTACCACAGCCCTCCCTGTGAAGCCCTAGGTTCCATTATTTCAGGCAACAGTGGCAACATGGAGACAGGGTCATCTGAAACTCTCCCCTTCTCCTTCTCCATGGGCAGCAACAGCTGGGAGGTAGAAACGCAGTACTCACTTCCTCCTGGCACCCTGGATGGAGTTATTATTATATTCCTTTAGCCAATTAGGATGGGAAAAGGCCTTTTATTAATACCCATGGCACTGAAATCATACTTATGATGAAATGTTCTATAGGAGTTTATGTTCTTAAGCAGTTGCATGAAGGCTGGTGATTTTGAGGAATGCAGCTAATGGGGGGAAAGGAATACGTAAATATTACTTGGAGGTAGGTTGTGTGATTTCAAAATGGATGTGCATCATATTTTATATCTTCTATATGTTATGCTTACAAATTGGTTTGCACTTACCATGCGGAGTGATTGTCTGCAATGGCTTGGTAGGATTCCTTACATTCCATATAGTCAAAGTGCCATCTGAATGGCTACAAATAAATTGCTTTCCTTCATGGTGCCAAGCTACAGAATGGATTGCCTGTACATGGAAAAAATTACAATGTATTCATAGTATTAACAGAAACAATTAAAAACAATTTTAAAAGTCAATAGAAACTGCAGTCTGAGGAGCTGGAGCTAATATTTGGTCAGTTAAAAGTTAGGAGTGAAATGAAACAGTTGTTCAAGGATTAGTTTAGCAGAAGTATTATATGTTTGAATCTGCAATAATGTTTCATTTAGCAGTTGGTTACACCCAGTCTGCTGCTCCTTTGCATCTACTAGTTTTACTTAATATGTTTACTTGATACCAAATTGCTTACCTATGAACTCTGCCTTGTTTGAGAACCTTATTGAGTTAGTTATAAGACTAACACCATGTACGTTACAAGCACTATAGATCAAAAGTCAGTACAAAGATATCATCCGTTCTGGATAACTGAAAGTAAAATGGGATTACAATATTTCAGCATGGTTTGCTGGGTCTAGTGTGCAATTAAATTGCAAGAGTATGTTGTTTTTATATATAAAAAAGCTGTCCATGAAAGTTTTTTCCCCACTGTGTGCAGTTTAAAATCAGAAATCCAACATTTCATAGTTGATTATTAATATTTAAATCAGTTTGGTTTTTTTCCAAATAAACATTCGCGTTCTTTTGAAAAGTCTTACACCTGTGAATCTACCTGTCAGTTATCAAACCTGGCTTGTGATAATTATAAGAGGCCCAGATTCAGTACCTGAACCTTTGAAATTCCCACCGGAGAATTCCCAGTGCACTTGGGTAGGCAGAAATCCTTTAGAGTGGTGTCTCTTCCCCAGGAAATCACCACATATTACTAGTTAAATTTAACATAATTAGTTATGAATGTGGAGTCTAAAGAGAAATAGCTTGACTTACACACAATAGTTAAACCTATATCACATATGGGGTATATTTCTACCCCAAACCAAATTCTAATGTATCGTGGTAGAAACATTCTACAAAAACAAAACTATTTGTGGTGGTAGATATCATGTGCTTCATAGTACTAAAACATCCAAAGCTTGAAAACATTTTTCAACATGAGGCAGAATGGTTTTTCTCCACAGAATCACCTCTCGCCTTCTGCATGTGACTTAAACAAAACAATATACTTTTAAAAAAATAAAACAAAAACAACACTTGGAATCTAAGACATCAGATTATTGACAAGCTTTCATAAATTAAAGAAAGCATATAAAATAATAATAACATTAAAATTAATAAATAATACAATAATATAATATCTACACAGATTTCTCAATATCTTCTACCCCAAGGTGCTTTATTGTATACAAAAAGTAAACTGTAAACATTAACTGGCTGTACTTTGGGGACACCAATATATCCTGTCCCCAACATAGCCCCATCTGTGGATACTAAAACCCAGAGCTTGGAGCCATGAACAGACAAGAGAGGTCTTTCGACAAACCTGAGAAAAGCCCCAGATTTGCAGAAAAATGTGAAACCTAAAAAGAAATACATCAGAGGTTAGGCTCCTCAAGACCATACCCAGCAGCTGCTATGCAATTTGCAAAACTCATCCAGGTGCAGTGGTGGCTATGACTTGATGCCACACAATTCACCCAGACCCAGCGGCAGACTCTATTCAAACTGTGTGACTTGGCTGGGCCTGGCAGTGGCCACTGGCCACCACACAAAAGCACCTTGCTACTGCTTCCCCTCTGCTACTTCAGTCAGATTTTTTTCCCAGGGAGAGGCTGCCAGGGGGAGAGAAGGAGGAAAGCTGAGAGCTAGTGTGGTGTAGTGGTTATAGTGTCAGATTAGAATCTGAGAGATCCTGGTTCAGATCCCCACTGTACCATGGAAGTTTACTGAGTCACCTTAGGCCAGTCAGTCACTCTCAGCCTAATCTACCTGCCTCACAGGGTTGTTGTGAGGATAAAATGGAGCAGAGAATGATGTAAGCTTATTGGGGTCCCCATTGGGGAGAAAGGTGGGTATAAATGAAGTGTAAAAAAGAAGCTGAAGACTAGGAGAGGCAGATAAAAGAAAGGTTGGCTGGTAAATGGGGAGGAGAGAAGGAAGCAGCAAAAAGCAAAAGGATACAGGGGCTGCCAGGATGAAAAAAGGAAATAGCATGGGGAACAGGATACAGGGGAAATGAAGTGACCCCCACAAATTCTTGTGGGTTCCCCATTTGTTGTTTACTACACATGACAATGCTTTAAGTGGACAAAGTTGTACAGCCATTCCTGTAGGCATTCTGCCCCCCAAAACACACAACCTGGGTAGCTAGTTTGAAGTTATTTAAAGCTCTTAAATATAACTTAAGTGTAATTGTTTGAAACCATTTTCATATAACAAATGCAAGCCCATAGTACAGCTGTGATAGTCAGGGAAAACAAAATTATTTACAGCTCCTTTTTCTTTTTTTTAAATATGGAACACTAATGTCTTAGTTTAAATCTTGCTCCTATATCAACTTATGCATGGGCTTATTTACCTACAGTGTTGATAAAAGATTCATATAACCAGGGGTCATGTTGTAGAAAAAGAGCTGCCGGAGCTCATTAGCATAACTCATTAGCATAACTTATTTGCATATGCCACGCCCCCTGACATCACCGGAAGTGACAGAAGGCCACACCCCCTGACATCACCGGAAGTGTGTCAGAAGGCCCGGCTACTTACCCTCCTGCTTCATCCTCATTCCCAAACGGAATGAGGATCGAAGCAGAGGGCGGGGTAAAGAAGGGGGCGGGGCTTCACCACGTGACCGCCCCGCCCCCTAGAGGTTCTCTTCTGGAGCTCCGTACCTGAGAGCTCCCCCCCGACTAGAGCCCTGCATATAACTGTTATAATGTAATGGTTTGGGATGCTATTTTACTCTTCCAGTATACTTCATTCTAAGATTCTCCTAGCCTGTAAAATAAAGTTTACAATTCTGCTATCATAAACGTAATGTGCAGATAGCTTTCCAGTTCTTTCTGGCATCATTTATATCTGAAGTTTGACATGCAAATTACAACTTAGTTATATAATCATTTGTCAAGTTCCTAGTTGATATTTTTAAAAAGCTTTACTAGAGCAAAAGACATTTATAAGGAAAACAAAAAATATCTTGCAGCTTAGCAGTTAAAATTTACAAATGTGGTAGAGAATGGAGTAGAATGATTCTTGATGACTAGGGATTTTGAGACAAACATATTCCACAGCCAAACATACTGTGTTCAGCTGTTCCAAACAGAGTTGTGAGGTGACCACCAAATCTGTTCAGCTCCTGAACAAACTTGTCTAGCTGTTGAACAGAAACAGCTCCCCAAATTTCTTCCCAGTTCCCCAACTTTCAGGGACCTAGCAAGAAGTTGTGAGGCGGACATGAAAAATCAACTCTCATGTGAGCTTCTCCATCTGTTTTCTACTTCGTAACCCAAGGTTCTCTCTCTATTCCAGCAAGGCAGGAACTGACAGGGGAAAGTTTGAAGAGGGGAGAGATCAGCTTCTTTTCCCCTCTGCACTAAACATTCTTCTTCTGCCCTCTGCTGCTCAAGCTGTTTTAGGGGCAGGGGCAAATCTCTCTTACCATGAATTGCAAAGTTTGAGAACAAAGTCTGAGTCTTGTGGCAACTTTAAGACCTTTTCAGATCTGAAGAAGTGTGTATGCACACAAAAACCTATACACAGAATAAAACTTTGGTGGTCTCAAAGGTGCCACAGGACTCAAACTTTGTTCTACTGCTTCAGATCAACACAGCTACCCCCCTGAATCGATCTGCAAAGTATGGAGACATACGGCTGCCATTCTCTGCAGCTCACACATCTGTTTTGGGTGGAGATGAAAGAACCATTTTCCCCCTCTCCACTCCACTGGCAAAATGAGCTGACAGCCTGAGCCACAAGGAGAACAGGAGTAATGAACTTCTATTCTCTTTAGCCCAAGCTGACAACTGGAGGGAGGGGGGAATGGAGGTGAAGAAATGTTCCCCTTCTTCTGTCCTCATACAACAAACTTAAAGCTCAGGCTTCAGAGAAGTTGATCACTCCAAACTCAAACTGTCAGTTGTGGGGGAGTGAATATCTAGTCCTGTTCTCAACTCACCCTCTTGGGGGGAGGGAGCAGATTGCTTCTCTCTCCACTTCACCAAGCTCTCAGCTAGAGCTGCAGAGGATAGGAGCAGATCACACCTCTTTTCCTCAGCCCAGGAGCTGTCAGTTTCAGGTGAAGAAAAAAAAAAACCTTCTGTCCTTCTCATCCAAATCCTACAGCTCCAGCTGCAGCTCAAGGTGACAATTTGGGATCAGGAGGGAAAAAAAGGGCAATCATTAGAGCTTCGGATACCCTCCCCACAAATTTGCTTTGCAGAGATGCAGCCAATATAGCAGCCTGCTTCCAACTGATCTCAGCAATCTGCTGACAGTCACATCAACTGAAAGTCAGTTATAAGGATACCTTTCTCCACCACCAACTAGCACCTTCCCTACCACACACACACAGGGAAAGCATATCAGTCAGTATTCCCTAAACACAAACTTAATTTGTTTTCAAAATATTAATTTCTGTGCTAGTCTTATACAATCTGCTCTCTATTTATAAAATGTAAACACTGCCTATCCAAATTCCTGCTGAAGCATAAGCAGGGGTCATTTCGTAGAAAAAGAGCTAGGGGGACTCATTAGCATAACTCATTAGCATATGCCACACCCCCTGACATCACCGGAAGTGTGTCCTCCCCACAGCCGGCGGCGACCTCCAGCGGGCACCAGCAGGGAGCTCCAGGCCCCGCCCTCCCGCACCTCACCCGGGGGGATGGCGTCCCCCGCGTCCCCCCCAAATGACCCCTGAGCATAAGTAATAACAATGTGCTCTTTCCCATGGTGATAACCACACCCACACAATGGGGCCAGTCTCAATGTCAATGTAGGGTTCTGTAAATGCAAGAAAATCCCCTGGTTTGCTAAAAATTCTGACTTTCAGACTAATTATAGGATGAATCCCCCAAACCTTTACCAGTGACACCTGCATGGACACAGACATTCAGAAAGCAAACTGTTAGAATTCAGGAAGTATTTGGGAGTTGCCATAGCAACCCCAAAATGGCATATAAAAATTGGCAGTGGTCAGGCAGCTAA
>NW_015175987.1:556147-558763 GCF_001447785.1 Gekko japonicus | reverse complement strand
TACAGGTCTCCCCTCATTTCTTACTGAAGGCTAGCATTTTAAAGTAGAGAATAATCACCTTCTAAACTGTGTTACTATTTCCTAACCCATAACTTGTAAATTATAGATCACTGTAGGATTGTGGGTCTGAATATTTTAACATCTGCCAACTTAATTTTATTTATTTAAAGCATCTGTAAACTTATGAGAGCTTCAGATGAGAGGTACGCTACATGAATTGCAACTTTTTACTACCTTTTAAAATCTTGCACAACACTATAGCAAAGCTCCAACTTGTATTGCATGGACTCAGACTCATTTTTTTCCAAGTATCCATTTCAAATATAGAAATTGGAAAAAACTTTTAGAAAAAAACCCTGTCCAATCTAATCCTGAAGACTGCATATATGCTTTGATCAGGATACTAAAGATTTACTTCAATACTATGAAGTCCTAACCTAGTATTACTCACTAACCTTTGGGTGTAGGACAAATTCCAGTCTTGGGGTACTGCAGAGGGCCATATTAGTGACATCACACACCAAAAATAGGCGTCTGCCTCCTGAATGGACTGAAGACTCTTGTCATGAGATGCCCTAAAAAAGGAAAATATTTTCTCTCTTTTACTGAATGCTGCCTTAAGTCTCTAATATGCTCCTTGTTTTGGTGTTACCATGGTTACCAGCAAAGTATCTTTAATAAAAACTACCAACTGGTTTCCATCTTTAGATGTCATTCTGATTAAACAAGCTGAGAATTATTTACTTTCTTGGTAGCCATAATGGTTTCGATACAGTTACAGTGGGACTGTAATTGTTTTGATTAAGTTCAATGATTGTTCCCTTGGTAGAGAACAGGGACACAAAATCCAATAGAAAAAGTCATATACACCCTAACAAATATCAGCTTTAAGGTTGTTAGTTTACTGCTCTAGTTTACAATGGGATTGTCTGGTACTATGTGCCCAATGTGTCTTACAAAAAATGTATTTACATATATAGAGAGCCAGTTTCAGATTAAAAATTACAATTCCACAGACTAGCCTTATGAATTTTATGTGCTATCTTATCTCTCTTTCCTAAAATGGGATATGGTCTTCTGCAACCTTGTGAAGAAATAACATGAATAAAGTCATATAAATTATTCCCTAAAATTTTGTCCTGTGAACTAACTTTATACAATATATTGTTTTTGTTTACTTTCAACCAAGATATTGATAATTTACAGATTAATATGTCTTTAACTATAATCACAGTCACTATTTTGTCCCATAAGCATTCTGGTTGAGAACAGGCTACAATGTCACCATCTCCTCTATGAAGTGTTGTTATTTTAAGATAAATTAACCAAAAAAAGTTTACATTGCCCTACATTTTGTTCCATTAATCCCCAGTTAGCTGTTCACGTGTATGTCCTAAAATTACTTTGGAATTGTGAAATTACAGATAACAAAGGGACATAAATCTGATGCAGCATTTAGAGTGTTAACAAAGGGTATGTTTTTGGTGCACATTTAGTGTCAGTCTAAGACCCTGGAGTCCCAAGTCCATATTCTCACTCATCTGGAAGCAAACTGGATGACCTTGGGTCAGTAACCTTCTCTCAGCCTAATCGCCTCACCAGACTGTTACAAATATGGATGCTGCAGATTTTGGAGCAAGCATGCTCTGTAGTCATACTTGCTATGTTCAAATACAAAAATCAGACGCAAATCAATCATGTGGTCTCTTCCGTTCACACTGAACAATTTCCCTTCCAAACAGGCTTGTATAAGGTTTTGTTTTTTTAGTGCCAAAACACTGCCAATCCAAACAGATCAACAGCTATTAAGATTAATAAGGACTACTTAGACCAGTGGTGGGCAAACTCATTAGTCAAGAGAGCCAAATATCAACAGTACAACGATTGAAATTTATTTTGAGAGCCAAATTTTTTAAACTTTAACTATATAGGTAGGTACATTGTTATTAACTTAATTAGGGTACTCCTAAACTGGCCTTTGCTAAAAATGTCCTCAATCTGATTGAGGTACGTTCGCTGAGGTCGACCCCTTCCAACTCTCCCATCCACACTCGTCTTGTATACTTGTTTCGTCTCCTTTCGTTCATCCTCTCTATATGTCCAAAGTATCCATAAAATTAAATCATGACAAACACTAATGTGAACAATGGCCTTGCATCTCCTTGGAAAGTTTGGGTAAGTCAGGTTTGTATGTTGTTGTTTTTAATTTTAGGCACGCACTAGAGAGCATCAATATGTATGGCCTCACTGGACCAGATTCAAGGTTCTTAGCTAGCAGCTAGCATTCTGTTCCCAACTGCAGCCTTCCAGAGGTCTCTGGAAGCTCAAAGAGCTGTTTGCCCTCCCCCATTCTCTCAACAGCATT
The DNA here is from genome assembly GCF_001447785.1 of Gekko japonicus. Lineage (NCBI taxonomy): Eukaryota > Metazoa > Chordata > Lepidosauria > Squamata > Gekkonidae > Gekko > Gekko japonicus. The sequence goes on along the minus strand of NW_015175987.1, from coordinate 556,398 downwards.
TATTTTTAAGAGGTTCAGTGTCCCTGAATGCAAGCTTGATTGTTCACAATATATTTCATATCTACGGGTTCCCCCCCCCTAAACTTCCCACCTACATCTTGTGGCAGTGGCTTTCACAAGTTAATTGGGCAGGGGGGCAATTTTCAGAGGCCCGCAACAGTCATCCTTCCTACCCAGCTCAGCTGTTTCAAGCACGCAACACCGAAAGCAGAGTCGACAAAAAGTGGCCACTCAAAGTTCCCTCTAAGCTG
>NW_015175987.1:536487-555987 GCF_001447785.1 Gekko japonicus | reverse complement strand
ACCCCACACTGGAATAAGAACATAATATCAGGCCATACCACATTGCAATAAAGCCCCTACAACTGTATACAGAAATACTGAGCTTCCATACCATTTGCCACAACTAGCCCACCACACAACCAGGATCAAGACTCCTAAGTGGACCAACAGACAGGCATACACTCATTTGAGAAACTGAGTATTACATTACAACACCTCTGGAACATTACAGATCAGTAGAGGCAGCACTGCACAGTGGTCAGAGTTGCAGATTGATGTGGGGAGACCCAAGTCTGCTGGCTGAGTGACCCTGGGCCAAATCTCCCCTTCTCTACCTAACCTACCCCACCCCACAGGGTTGTTGTGAGGAAGAAATGGAGACTCAGGGGCAGGGTCCCCAGCTTCCTTGGCAGGAACACTATGTTAAGAAATCTCTCACAATTATGCAGCCATAGCAGGCAGGAGGGAAGGAGGCAAATACCTCCAGCACCAGAGACTTGTAGAGGAAGAGTCAAACTTTGGGGACTCACCTGTGCACCAGAGGGCCAAGGCAGCAGGAGGCAAGAGGCCTGGGCGAGCTGGGCTCCTCCATGCTGGCAGAAGATGAGGTGCAAGAGGCGAGAGGTGGGCAAGCAGAAGAGGCACTCAGCCAGCCGCACAAAATGCGTGCAAAGAAACTCCCGCCGCCCCAAGCTTCAGGGCTGCCTCGTTAAAGGAGTGCGGAGGCCAGACTCACAAATGAGAAAAAGCAAACTCAGGGTTTGTGGGTTGCATTTTGGGCTGTGGAAGAGGAATCGGCTCCATTCCTGGAGTTCTTTCGAGTTTGCTTTTTGCCAATCCGCCTCTCAAAACTGCTCCAGGTGCTCTGGCCTGAGGGCTGCTGGGGCTTCCCGCAGTTTGGCCCCATTATAGCCTATGGGCCATTGAAGTCAATGGCAAAAACATAGGGTATATTCTGGGGGCTGGAGGGGAGAGGATTTGAGGGAGAGGCTCCAAAATTGCAGGGTAGCTGCTGGAGTCTCTCCCCAAGATACCGCCACATTTCAGGAACATTGAACCAGGAGTTCCAATTCTATGGGCCCCCAAACAGGTTGCCCCATCCCCTCCATTGTTCTCTATGGTGGGGAAAAAGTTTCTTTTTTCCCACCATAGAGAACAATGGAGGGAGTAGGCCATCAGTGCCTACGGTGGAAGAGCCACACTCAAGGGGCCAAAGAGCCGCATGTGGCTCTAGAGCCGCAGTTTGCCTACCACCGACTTAGACAAACATCAACATTTTAAACACATAACATTTATTTATGACTGTTTTATATGATTTTTGGAGGATTTAATGTCCATGGCTGTATCCAAGTCAGCAAGTCTGCATTCTTCCATGGGTGGCACTGGAGAGCTTTTTTAAAAAATTGTTAACTGCAGCTGTTGGAAGTATGTACTAATGTTCTAACAATCTAATGCCATGATTACTGAATTCCCAGCTTTCATTTTTAAATACGCTCTCTAGCCCTTTTCCTTCCAGAGTTATAAAGAAAATGTGCACCTCAATTTCACCCTTACAGCTCTCCCAAGAAAATGGCTAGAGCCTTTTTTTAAAAAATGAAAGCTGGAATTCAGACATCATGGCAATAGAATGTTAGTGCAAACTTTCACAATTCTCTGTGTTGTGCTGTCAAGTTGCTTCCAACTCATGGGGATACTACGAATTAATGACCTCCAAAATGTCCTATCACTGACAGCCTTGCTCAGGTCTTGCAAACTGAGGACCATGGCTTCCTTTTATTGAATTAATCCATCTCATGTTGGGTCGTCTTTTCCTGCTACCTTCAACTTTTCCTAGCATTGTTTTCTTTTCTGGTGTCTCCTGTCTTCCCATAATGTGACAAAAATACCATATGCGCAGTTTAGTTATTTTAGTTTCTAGGGAGAGTTCAAGCTTATTTGTCTTTTTGGCAGTCCATGGTATTTGTAAAACTCCAACACCACATTTCAAATGAATCACTTTCTTCCTTTTTGGTAGTGGCTCTTCACTCTTTCAGACTTCACTTGTTCTTGGGCACAGCCACACCATGTGTCATCCTTCTAACTATACTTGGAGCAAAATTAGCCTGAAAGTCCTTTGAAACTTTGGAATTAAGAGTTCGAGTGTTTCTTCCTTTCAGCTTTCTTCACAGCCCAGCTTTCACACCCATACTTATGTTGCTTCTGGTTGCCAGCTGATCATTTCTAGCACCTTTATGGATGCCCTTCTTAATTTCTTTCTGATTTCTTGGTTTCAGTCTTGCTTTTGGTTGTTGATTGAGCCAAGGAACAGAAAATCTTGAACAATTTCTATTTCTTTATAATTAACTTTAAAGTTGTGTAATTCCCCAGTAGTCATTACTTTTGTCTTCTTGATGTTCAGCTGTAATCCTGCTTTGGCACTTTCTGCTTTAACCTTCATTAGTAGTTGTTTCAAGTCTTCACTATTTTCTGCCAGTAATGTCGTGTCATCTGCATACCTCTAACTGTTAATGCTTCTTCCACCAATTTTCACTCCAACTTCATCTAAATCAAATCCAGCTTTCCTTATGATATGTTCTGCATATAGATTGAAAAGACAGGGAAATAAAATACATTCTTGTCTGACACCTTTGCCAACTGGAAATCTTCTATTTCTTCACTGTCTGCCACAACAGTAGCCACGTGTCCAGAGTACAATCAGAAGTTGTGGCACACACAGTTTTTAAAAGCAACCACAGCTTTTCATGATCCACACAGTCAAAAGCTTTGCTGTAATCTATGGAACACAAGCTAATTTTCTTCTGAAATTCTGGATTTCAGAATTCCAGTAATCTACATAAATTTGCAATATGATCACTAGTGCCTCTTCCTTTTCTGAATCCAGCTTGAACATCTGGCATTTCCCTCTCCATACACGGTAATCTTACATCTGTTGTAAGATTCTGAGCATCACTTCACTTGAGTGAGAAATTAATGTGATGGTTCAATAGTTACTGCAGTCTTTGGCGTCTTCTTTTTTTGGAACGGCAATGCAGATGGAGTGTTTCCAGTTTGTTTTGTTTTCCATATTTGTTGGCATATTCTTGTTAAGATTTTGATGGAAATTCATTTATATGGCTTAAAATAGCTCTACTGATATCCCATCTACTCCTGGTTATATGTTTCTACCAATTGCTCTTATTACAGCCATTTCACTTTCTAAAACTGCAGGTTCTTCTTCAAAAGAGTCCTCTTGGAAGAAATCGGTCATCCTTCATCACTTCTGCATAGTTCTTCAGTGTATTGTTCTCATGTTTTCTTTATTTTGTTCTCTTCAGTTAATGCATTTCCATGTTGATTTTTCAACCATGCTTTAAATTTCCCTTTGATTTCTTGGATCTTATGTAACAAATATCTTTTTATTAATTTTTGTTGTTCCCTTCTCTTTCTTTACATTGGGTATAATACTTCTCTTTGTTTCTACGTGCAAGTCACTGGAACACTGCATTTAAACTTCTGATTTCTGTTACCATTTACTTTTGCTTCTCATCTACCTTTAGCAATTTTAAGTATTGATCAGTAATCCATCGAGACTTTTCATTTATTTTGACTACAGGAATAGTGTTTGTGTATTATTTCTTCATAATATCTCTGGGTTCAATCCACTGTTCTATTGGTCCCCTTCACTTGAAGTTAGTAATGCAAATCTGTTCTTTACGTGGCCTTTAAACTCTTCAGAAATGTAGTCTAGATTGTATTTTGGCACTATGAATGTTTTGATGTTTTTCATCACCTTTATTCTAATTTTTGACATTAATAACCCATGGTCTGCAGCACAATCAGCTTCTGGTCTTGTTTCAGCAGAGAGACTCAAGCTTCTCCACGTTCTGCTTCCAATTTTGTAATCTATTTGATTTTCATATTGGCCATCTAGTGATGTCCACATACACGATCATCTGGTTGAGTGCCTGAAACGTGTGTTCACAATGTTGTCTTCACAGAATTCTATGAGTCTCCTGCTTCATTCTGTGCTCCTAGCCCAAATTTTCCAACAATATTTGATTCTACTTTGTTTCTCACTTCTGTGTTCCAGTCACCTATGATTATCAGCTCATCTTGTTTAGGTGTGTGGTCAATTTCTTCCAGGACACTTGCATAAAAGCTTACAGCTTCTTCATCTTCAGCATCCATAGCTGGGGCATAAACTTGAATGATGGTTATGTTGATGGGCTTTCCATGAAGCCTGACTAATATTATTCAGTCAGACTTTGCATTATAGCCCCTGAAGGCTTGTGATACATCTCGCCTCACTATTCAAGTGACTCTGTTTCTTCTGTGTTTGCCATTTCCCCGTTTGCCATTTCCCCAGTAAAACACTTTGCAATTTTCTGACTAAAAATGTCCTAAGCTAGTCCACTTTACTTCTTTTCATTTAACAGTTCTGAGCTTACCTTGATTCATACCCTTACATTCCTTATTCCTAGTATCTGAATCAATCAGCTTCAGACTTTCCTTTTGCATTTACTCACATCAACAACTGAATGTCCTTTTGGCTTTAACATAGTTGCTTCATGAAGAATAGCACTATTCATGCATGTTCTCTGCTCTTCCCCAGTAGCTGAGTGCCACCCAACATGGGTGTCCTGTCTTCCAGCACTATATCTTTTTTCATTTTGTATTGTCTCATCATGGGGTTTTCAAGGTTTGAGATGATCAGAAGTGGTTTATCATCTTCTGTGTAGCACTAACCATGGTTAGCTAAAGTGTCTATGACAGATCCTCCACCAGTGTCATCTTCCACTACTACTGCTGCTCAGTAGCTACCCTTCAAGTATTCCTTCACCCCCATCAGAACTGTCCATTCCCATCTGCTGATCTGGCTTCTGATTTCTGAAGGAGGTGGATGCATCTTAGTCTGGTGTGTCAGCTGTGACCAGCTGAGTAACCATCCTTGAGTAACTCTGCTAGGACTATAGCAGCTTGAAAAGAGTTTAAACGCCTTACAGTACTGTTCTCAGCTTCACTGACACACAGAAACCTCATCACCACATTAAGGTGTGCATCCAAGAGGGGCTTTCACAATTACAATTGCCAATTTTTAAAAAAAAGATTTTCCAGTAGAAATACAGGGGACATGGCAGCCACAGCTGCCAAACATGCTGTACTGCATTGCAATATTAGAAATAAGAACAGTGACGCAACCCACCAAACAGCCATGAACAGGCTGAACTAAATGTTATCATTTTTTAAAAATCAGCAAATGGGATCTGAGCTGAGCTAAGAGAAGTTTGAGCTTCTCTAGTTGTAGAGGTTAAATGGAGAGAAAGCCCTTGAAGGAAGGGCAGAAATAAAATATGATGGATACAGCAATGAGAGTGATATCTCTCTCACACACAATGTCCAGGTAATAGTAAATATACAGCTGACAAGCTGGTCACAAGCAGCCCTCCAAACCAGTTCCATATAGAGTTATAACTATGTAATTTGACCACAATGTACCAAACTGAGCAAAGAGAGCTATAACAGAGTTATCAAATGGACCTCTGTGGAGAGAATGTACTTCCGTCATTAAGCAATGAGCCCAAATTTATTACTAAAAATATATTCAACTACACGTCACTTTGTATATAGGATTATAGAGGAGATTACACCTCTGTGACACAGCCTTAAAGAAGCCTAATCAGTTTGGACATAATTTAAGCACCACTTCTACTGCTCTTGACCACTGACAAAGGCCATCCTATCAATTACCAAGGATAAGCTTCTACTTCACAGTTTTATAGTAGGGATGTGCATTCTGTTCCTCCGAACCAAATGCACCCCGGAAAATGGCCCATTCGGACCCCTTTCGGGCTGCTGCAGGCCGATTCAGATTCTCTGATCTGAATCGGCTTGCTGCCGAATTGCCGCTGAATTTCGGCGGCAATTCGGCCCTATTATATCCTATGGGCCATTGAAGTCAATGGCGAAAACATAGGGTATATTCTGGGGGCTGGAGGGGAGGGGGTTTGAGGGAGAGGATCCAAACTCGCAGTGTAGCTGCTGGAGCCTCTCCCCAAGATACCAACCATGGCTGAAGAACATTGGACCAGGGGATCCAATTCTACGGGCCCCCAAACAGGTTGCCCCTATCCCCTCCATTGTTCTCTATGGTGGGAAAAAAGTAAAATTTTTCCCAACATAGAGAACAATGGAGGGGATAGGGGCAACCTGTTTGAGGGCCTGTAGAATTGGACCCCCTGGTGCAATGTTCTTGGAACTTGGTTGGTATCTTGGGGAGAGGCTCCAGCAGCTAACCTGTGAGTTTGGAGCCTCTCCCTCAAACCCCTTCCCCTCCAGCCCCCAGAATATACCCTATGTTTTCACCATTGACTTCAAAGGCCCATAGGATATAATGGGGCTGAAACTGACATTCGGCTGGCCCAAAGACTCCTGAATCCCCTCCTACTGCCGAAATTGACATGCAGGAGTCTTTATGCCGTCCGAAATTGATTCTGCCCAATTTGGCGGAATCCGAATCGAGCCGATTTTTTTTTTTTGCACACTCCTATTTTATAGCTCACTGACAGAGTGATATTCAAACAATGCCTATGCATTCTACATCACCCTGGAATTCAGTCAACCTCAAACCCTCCAAGAACAATCCTCCTCAACTTGCTTAACTATTGCAACTGAGAACAACTAAGTTAAGAGGGACATAAATGATCAAGAGATACACATTTGGATTAGAACATGTTACAAGTGGCAAAGTCATTAAAACAGACTTCACAAAAATGGAAGCATTTTTATTTCTACACAGGAAGGATAATTTAGGAGCAATCTTAGCAATGGGTGTTTCACCTTGCCATGAAATGAGTGTAACACTGAAGAATTTATGATGCTAGGAATATGTACATATACTATTATACAGCTATATCAGTTATGCATCAGTTTCCCCCCTCCTCAATAATTTTGAACATGAGAACCCCGATTCCCAAACAAATTTTCTTAACAATCATAGCTGTAGAAGGAGTTTTTCCACTGAAAAGACACAACTTGTAGCACTGTGGGGAAACTCCAAACACTCATTATGCATGACCCTTTTCCAAATCTTTGTGGAAACATTTAAAGTGCCCCAAATACGTCTGAAGTAGGAGTTGGGATTGGGAAAATGCCTGAATCACTGTATGTGCAATCTTCTCTGAGGATTCAGAAGCATATAGTAAAGATAGTGCCAGTTTTCCTAGCAATTGAAAGCTGTGAGAATTACAGCATGGATTACTTGCATCTGTGACTCTTTCACTGGTATGAATTGTTGGGAAAGTGTGCTTTATTTAAATATTTAGATCCCATTTTATCCCCATTTTTCTCCCCAATGGGGACCCACTGCAGTTTATAACATTCTCTCTTCTTCCATGTGATCCTCACAACAACCTTGTAAGGTAGGTTAGACTGAGTGCATGTAACTTGCCCAAGGTCACTCAGCAAGCTTCACAGACCTGGGTGATCCAGATTCTAGTCTGACACTAACCACTACACCATGCTGGCTCTAATTACAAGAGAAGGAGGAAGAGAACATAAGGTTCTATAGATGGAGGGTAATAGAAACACCACCAACATGAGGCACAGGAAGGAAAGGAAACATAGATGTAAAGAAATCTATGGAATAAGACAGAAAATGGTGTTACTGGGGTGCTAGGGTTGCCACCTTCCAAGTGGGGCCTGGAGATCTCCCAGAATTACAAGTGATCTGCAGACTACAGTGATCAGTTCCCCTGAAGAAAATGGCTGCTTTGGCGGGGGGACCCTATGGCATTATATCTTGCTGAGGTCACTTCCCTCCCCAAGCACTCCCCCCCCAATTATCCAGGAATTCTTCAGCCACGAGTTGGCAAGCCCCCAGGTGTCCAGAGAGAAAGAAGAGGTAGCTGAAGAATGGCGTTCAGCAAGATAATATAAATACATATATTTCCCATCATAAACAGGAATGGAATTGGCTCAAGGTTTGTTAAGCATATCTGGCTATGGGTTCATGGCACATGTCCAGCACAAATGCACATCCCTTCACAATTTATTGCAGCAACCACCAAACAAAATCTTGGCTCCTATGAACCAGAAGGAGATCTTTCTTTCCTCTCCCCATCCAGCAGCCTGCAGCCACAAAAAACTGCTGAGGGTTGAAAAAAGCCTTCTGGACAAAATTCTATGTGACACGGATGGATGCAAAGAAGAAGAAATTGGACAAAATCATACTCGCCTTCCTCTTCCACTGGTTCTAGAAGAGCTTCAGAGGAAGCTGTCTGTTCTCACATGAGAACTTTATTCTCAGTCCCATATTTTATTCAAACATGAGCAAGTTACTGATGTACAGAAATTAATTTTTTAATTATCATCCCTTAGCGGGTCTTTAGGGCACAAAAGTCAGGTTAACAATGTTTTATAATAAAAAAACTTGGTGAGATTGTATTTCTGAAGCAAAACTGCATTCATTCTAATTATGTCAATTAAATTATGACACCACAAATAAACAATGACAACAAAACTGCCTGATTTCTATTACCTCATCATGTGTGTATCTGTAATCCGCCTTCTTTGACTTGAGGTCCCATAATGCTACTGTTCCTGATTCAAAACCAATCAACAACTGTAAAAAGATCACAACAGAAAATATTAATCTTCTAGAAACTAAAATAAAGTCACTGCTAAATTGAAATATTTGTGGCCTAGTTCTAGGCTTGCTGCCTCAGTATAGAAGTGCTGAGGATAACTAGCTAAATGCATTATTATTACTAACATAGCTCTGGCATTGCAAACCAAAAGATGAGATTACATTTTTATATGCTGAAGCTATGGAATTAACAGAGCCTAGACACATGTCAAAGTAAAACAGGAAAAAACTTATTTTTCCTCCTAATTCTCATGGATTTTGCATTAATAATTATACAAGCTACCACCAAATTTCTCTTGTGAAGGACAAAAATTAAACTCATCAAAATGAGTTTATTTTATACTTAATTCGAATCTTATAAATCATAGTACCCTAAGCCTTCAGTGTCATGCCAGGATTCTTCCAGCACCCTTGCACAATGTCCCTAGGGGCACCAGTTCCTATGCCACTAACACCCCTGAAACTGTTACAATTATTTGACTGTTCTGACATAGAAATATATATTTTCACAATAGACTCCTACACAGCCTACAAAAATAGAACAGGGCATGTCTCATTCAAACACTTAGAGTTTACTTTCACCACACACAAAATATTCTCATGGGAGGGGGAGTTTCACTATGTCAACACGTGAAGTATTAGCGTTAAAAACCAATACAAAGTGTGCTGCTGCCCCTTAACATTTGTTTATAAATCATACGTAAAATAGACTTAATGTGTGAAACTGGATTTTCCATATAATTTACATGCATAATTTGATTTATCACTCTGAAGAGTTCAAAATATGGCAGGAACTGATAGGAATAGTTGATCTCTGCACATCTGGCGCTCCACTATCCTCTTCCCCATCCTGGTTTGTTTACTTTTCATCTGAAAGCATTAAGCGTCATCTGCAGTGCTTCGCCTCACAATTGGATTAAGATTAAGTTTGTAGTGCTAAATTACTCACTTGCTGCTAACAAGGACAAAGAAGATTAAACAGCCAAATCAGATGTGCATAAAAAGCACTTGTTACTATGCATCCCAGAAACTGTACACTATCTACTGGTACACTATTGTATATATAAAATATATTGCACATAACACATACAGAAAACAGTACATGGGGGAGAAGACTAGGCTAGTTTTACACATGCAAGGGAGTTTATTTGTATTTTATTTATTTATAGTCTGCCTTTCTTGCTGAGACTCATGGCAGATTACAGGATAAAGCAGTGCAATCTGATAGCATAAAACAACCAATAGGCACTGCAGTAGGACTAGGGCTTATAGTATTAGGGTGTTACCCAAAGGCCCTGCCTTACTCACGGGTAGCCCTAAATAATGGGGCACCCCATTCCTGACCTGAACCAGAGACCCACAAAGTCAGGCCAAGGAAGGCACTCTTGGTTCTGAAACACAGAGCTAGTCTGCTCTGCAAAAGGGTTCCAATTTCAGGTTTTGCACAAGGCAACCCTCCAAGACAATCTCCAATCTCCCCCTCCACCAGCAAGGTGTACATAGGAAACAATGCCAAGTTCTACCAGGTCAAGTACCTACATTTCTAAAGGCTATCCAAAGGCCACCTGGCGAATACCCTTCTATCTCCAGAACTTCATGTAGTCCTTCCATGTAAAACCTATGTCTATGTGAAATGCCTCCACAACTGTCCTTCCTGCTCCTTCCCTCAGGATACCGAGATAACCAATCAAACATTCAAATGTTTAGTGACCCTTCCTGGCATCTATCAGGGACCCATTTCCTACCTTTTGTCTAAATCTGGAAACCTATTCAATCTGCCTTGGCAGGACCATCAATGGTCATCAAACCCATTCAAGCCAGCTCCAGTACAGCCATCCAGCACCTGGCTAATCCCATCAACGCTATAGTGAATCCACACTGCCCCTCTGAAACCTCATTGGTCACACCTAGTTTTTGTTCCTTTTGGGATTACACCCCCTGGAACCCCTTATTGGTCCAGTTAATCATTTGTATTCACTTGGGATAATCCCCTCAAGGCCTCCCATTGGTTTACATTGTATTCCAATGTCTATATCCTCCAAAATACATGGCCTGAGACTGTGTGTCTGCCCCAGGATGCCAACTGGTAGTTCACCCCCAAACTTTGTTTGGGCCATAATCTCTTCTCCATGGACTACTGCATATCTGGACAGGTAGCTGTGACCCCCATCCTCATCAATGCTTTGTCCTCTTTTATCTCTGATCTCTTTAGATAGCTTCACCCCTTTATTTCCTAGCTCTGGGGTGTGTGTGTGTGATATTTTTATCAATTAGCTGAATGTATTAGGGTAATTTTCTTAATAAATTTCATAAAAGATATTTCCTGTCTGTCATCTGTGCCACTACAAGAGGGTTCTGACTCTGGTATAGTTGGAGGTCGGTCCCTAGCTTGTGCACCCTTTAAGCAAAGGTCTCTCAGCTAAACTCCCCCATCAAAAATAAACAGAGACCTGGGTATTGTGGCTAACAGAGTGGTGGAGGAACACAGGCACTCCCCGTTCATCTAAACATGTGAAACATGCGCACCCATGTTCAGACAACAGACTCAGGAGAACGTTCCCCTCGGAAGCTTTACAGTGGCAGGATTTTAATTAGAGCATGTGTATACTTGCTACACTGTGTGATTGGCACTAGTGAGCTAAAAACTCTGGGTTGGCTCTCCCCCTTTTCACCTCCTTCAGCTAGTATCAGCTAGATGCACCAGCTATTCCATCAGATTGCCAAGATCCTTGAGTATAGTCTGAATGCCAGTGGTCAATACTGTGAAGTCCTGGGATAGACAGGTTGCTTACCTGTAACTGGTGATCTTCGAGTGGTCATCTGTGCATTCACACCCTTGGGATAGTCTGCGCCTGCGCTGACCTTCTTCGGTATCATTAGCAAGCAAAAAGGGATTTTCGCGCCCATTCCCTGGTCACATGCCGGGCTCCACTGGCATGACCAAGGAGGGGCACGCAGATCCCACCAGTTCCTTCTGACCGCCACCCAACTGCCTTCAAAGAATAAGATGAAGGGCCAAGAGCAGAGGGGAAGGAGGGCGGGTGGTGTGAATGCACAGATGACCACTCGAAGATCACCAGTTACAGGTAAGCAACCTGTCTATCTTCTTCGTGGTCTCTGTGCATCACACCCTTGGGAGATTAGCAAACAGTAAAATGCTTACCTGGAGGAGGGGCCAAGGCCCTACATCTGAGCCACCTGCAACACTGCTCGACCCACAGCCGTACGCCGACTGAACCGTACATCAAGGGTGTAATGCTTCACAAAGGTGAGAGGAGTAGCCCAAGTCGCGGCGTCACAGATGTCTTCCAGCGATGCACCTCGCAGGAAAGCTGTAGACGTTGCCACTGCCTGTGTGGAATGAGCTCGAAGCTGTCCAGGGAGCGGCTTCCATGCCAGTGAATAACAAAGTTTAATAGTCTCCACAATCCACTTGGATAAATGCTGTGAGGAAAGCTTCTTCCCTTGGGAAGGCAAACTGTGAGAGATAAACAGCGCCAGAGACTTACGGAAAGGCTTGGTTCTTCCCAAATAAAATAAGAGCGCTCTCTTAACATCCAGAGAGTGCAATCTACGTTCTTCCTCATTGGAGGGAGACGGAAAAAACGTAGGAAGAACTATGTCATTATGAAAATGAAACTCTGACACAACTTTAGGTAAAAAGGAAATGTCCAAAGCCAACGAGACCCCATGAGGTGAAAAACTCAAATACGGGGGATCACATCTAAACGCAGACAATTCACTTACTCTACGAGTAGAAGTAATGGCTACCAAAAAAGCCGTTTTCAATGACAGCAACTTTAGACTGCAAGTGGTCAAAGGTTCAAAGGGCCGACCAGTCAAAAAATTGAGGACTAAGGCCAAATCCCATGCCGGAGTGGGTTCACGACGAGGAGGATAAAGCCAGATGAGACCTTTACAGAACTTCTTTGTCTGCGAGTGAGAAAAAACTGAAAACCCATCTATTGACGGATGGTGCGCTGACACCGCAGCTAAATAGACCTTAGCAGAGGAAAAACTGAGACCTCTGTCCAACCTTGACAAAACGAAACCAAAAATTGACCTCAAATCAGACAGGGGAGGAGGCAATTTGAGGGAGACCAAATATTCCAAAAATTTAGACCACTTCCCACCATACGAAGCCCTCGTGGAAGGTTTACGACAATTGAGAAGGACATCATCTATCCTGTCACTAATCACGGAAAGGGTATGTTCCAGACTGTGAGCTTGAAGGCCAGAAAAAGATCCGGCACCCGAGGGAAGTGAAGGAAGGAGCCCTTGGACAGATGAAGTAGCAGAGGGAACCAGTGTTGACGTGGCCACCATGGAGTCACCAGGAGACAACGAGGCTGTTCCTGCTGGATTTTGACGAGGACCCGGTGAATGAGTGGGAGCGGAGGGAAGACGAACACAAAGTGAGGTTCCCAGGATATTAGAAGACTGTCCCCCAGAGACAGAGAGTCAATCCCTGCCCTGGAACAAAACAGACGACACTTTGCATTGTGGCGAGTCGCGAAGACATCTACCTCCGGATGACCCCAGCGGTTGAAAACAGGGAAGAAGTATCTCCAATTGAGTTCCCATTCATGCTCTGTCGCACCTCCTCTGCTCAGGAAGTCCGCACGGACGTTCAGTACTCCCGGCAGATGAGTCGCCCGAAGAACCAAGTTCCATTGGAGGCAATCCTCCCAGATACTTAAGGCTAACCGGCAAAGCACCCTGGACACCGTGCCCCCTTGACGATTGATATAAGACATTGTGGTTGTGTTGTCTGTGAAAATCATGACCACCTTGCCTTCCACTGCACGCTGAAACGACCTGAGGGCATAATGCACCGCTAAAAGCTCCAAATAGTTGATGTGACGGTTCGTAAACCGAGCGTCCCACTGCGCCCCTACCCACATCCCGTTCAGGTGAGCGCCCCATCCCCATGATGAGGCGTCCGTGGTGATTGATATCGTTGCAGCGGCGATCTGGAATGGAGCTCCTGCCGATAGATTGTCTTCAGATAGCCACCATTGAAGGGAGTGAAGAATGGTAGGAGGAAGTGTCATAGACAGGCCCTGGGGATGACACTGGGGTTTGAACCTTTTGAGGAACCACAGTTGTAGCGGACGCATGCGAAGCCGGGCACATGTGAGGACCGATGTGAGGACCGAAGTGATGGCAGCCATGAGCCCCAGGAGCCTTTGAATGCGAACTGCCGAAGTTCGGTTTGATTGGAATAGTAATAGGATCTCGTGACGAAGAGACTTTGCCCTCTGAGGAGGCAAATAAGCTCTTGTGTCTACCGAGTCGATGATGGCTCCAATGAATTGTACCCGAGTTGCGGGTAGAAGAATGGATTTTTGGAGGTTCACTAGAACGCCCAGAGATGCAAGAGTCGACAAGGTGAGTTCGATGTGGAGAAGAAGTATGTCCTTGGACTCCGCAACCAGCAACCAGTCATCTATATACGGGAACACCTGAACTCCGTGAAGGCGAAGATGTGCCACTATGACGACCATCACTTTTGTAAAGACTCTCGGGGCGGTAGAAAGTCTAGAGGGAAGGGCCTTGAACTGGTAATGCGTATCACTGACTGTGAATCTGGGGAAACGTCTGTGGGACGGGTGAATGGACACATGGAAGTACACATCCTTCAGATCCAAGGTGACCATCCATGAACCTGGTGACAGTAGTGGCAGGATGTTTTGAAGAGTGGTTATTCGAAATTTCTTGTAAATGATAAATTGGTTTAAAAATCTGAGGTCCATAATGGGACGGAGGCCTCCATCCTTTTTCGGAACCGTGAAGTACCGAGAGTAAAAACCTCGATGTTGTTCTGAGGCTGGAACGGGTTCTATGGCATCCTTTGCGGTGAGAGACTTAACTTCTTGAAGAAGGACGGGTGATACAGGTGTTCGGACAAATTGAGAGAAGAGAGGAACCTGAAGAAACTCAATCAGATAACCGTTTTTGATGATTGAGAGTACCCATCTGTCTGTGAATATCGTTTGCCAGGTGTCGAGAAACGGAGCAAGACGAGTTGCTGGATTGGAAAGGGAGTCAAAGGCCCTGTTTGGGGTTCTTAGAAAACTTCTGCTTATTTTGCACAGAGTGTGCAAATCTAGGTTTGTTCCCAAAGGAACTAGGTTGGGAGTTGGATGGTCTCTGCCAATGTTGTTCAGTAGGCGACTTTGAGGAGGATGATCTGTGCAACCACGACTGACGAGACCATTGTTTAGACTTGGTGTATTTGGGTGATGGTGAGATCCCAAGACTACGGGACGTCTTAATGCTTTTATCCAGTTCTTGGAGCATGGCATCAGTGGTTGAACTGAATAGACCAGCACCCTCGAAAGGGAGATCCTCCACAGTGGATCTAGTATCATAGGGGAGTGACGAAGAACGGAGCCATGCGTGTTTGCGCAATGCAACCGAAGTAGTGAGAGTATTTGCCGCTGACTCTAAAGTATGTTTAGCAGCACTAATCTGATGTCTAGCAAGAATCACACCTTCATTCTGAATCCCTTTGGCTTGGGAACAGAATTCTCTAGGAAGGTGTGACAAAAATTCTGACATACGTTTCCAAATATTAAATTGGTAACGTCCCATGCATGCAGCGTAATTGGAAGTCTTAATGCCCATCGCCCCTACAGTATAAAATTTTCTTCCCATGGAATCAATCTTTTTTCCTTCTTTCTCTGAAGGAGTAGAACGACTCGATTTTCCTTTGGGGAGGAGGTCACCACTAGAGAGTTCGGTTTAGGGTGAGTGAATAAAAATTCGGCCCGTCTCCTGGATCTTGTACATATGATCCAAATGTTTATTGGATACTGGTACTGAAGAAGGATGATCCCATAAATATTTTGTTGTCTTTAACATAACCTTAGTCATGGGCAGTGCCACAGAAGATGACGTGCCTGACTGCATAATATCGAAAACTGTGTCATCGACCAATTGAGATATCAAAGTGGGTGTCATGTTAAGGTCCAATGCCATCCGTTGGATAAAATCACCATACGACTTGACATCCTCTGAAGGTGAAATGGGGAGATCGGCCTCAACATCCGGATGAGGTGATGGGAGGTCAGTATCATCTGCTGGATTAGAGAGTTCGTCAGAACTAGAGGAGTCTCTCGAAGATTTGGAAAAGGGAACAGGCATTATCGGCACCGATGGTACTTCTGTCGGTATCGATGGAATCAGAGGTGGAGGCAGAGCTGGAAGCGGTTTGTGCGTCGGCTTTGAAGTTCTCGACCCCGATGCAGGTTCTCGGTACTGAGATATTCTAGATGACACCGAATGACGATCCCAATCTACTGGAGGGGGTGGTGGAGGGGGTACCCACGGCATCGTAGGTGGATAAGGATAGTTGCCATAAAGGTACCTCCACTGGCGGTGATCCCAAGTTAAGGGAGGTGAATGTCGTGGTTGGTGTTGATCCTCGATGCTGTGTGATGGCAAGCACAAAAGAGACTGATGGCCGGAGAGATCGGCGTCTGACAACAGTGCTGCTGAGTGAGATCAAAATCATGATCGGAGTCGACAGGCCAAGTGCGCTCAGGAGAACCTGACACTGGAGCGCGACCTTGACTCGCAGACACAGTAGAAGCTGATAGAAGAGGCTGGGTCTTAGAGCCTTTCTTATGCTTTTTATGCTTCTCTTTTGTGCTTGTGCCTAGCTTCCGGATCTTGGAAGATACGGCAATATCTAATCCCTACTTCCAGATCTTGGAAGGTACCGGGATGTCGAACTTGTGGGTCAATACCAACCGTTTCAGTGTCAATGCATCGATGCCAACCGTCGACGTCGAAGTTCCCGAAGCGGGAAGAGGAACTTCTGAAGTTGTTGTAGATATCGAAGCGTGCTCGGACATCTCCAGAGGAGAAGTAGATTGTGGCGAAAGGGCTTTCTCCATGAGTGCCATATGCAGTCGAGCTGCTCTATTCTTTCGCGTTTGATTGGAAAAATTTTTGCAATGAGAGCACGAAGAAACACGGTGTGATTCCCCGAGGCACAATAAACAAAGAGAGTGTCCGTCGTAGGGGGAAATTTTAAGTCCACGGGACTTGCACCGTTTAAAGAAGCCCCACCGCATGGCCATAAGCCGGCGGAGAGGAAAACTTTATTTTCCAAAGTTGGATCTGAAAGAAAAAACTCTAAGGAAAAAAATAATGAAAAATGCTAACGCAATAAAAGACAAGGCCAAAGGCAAATACTTTACCGACCGAAGCAAAGGCGTCCTACCAGTGCAGCCGTCAGAAAAGAACTGGCGGGATCTACGTGCCCCTCCTTGGTCATGCACAGTGGAGCCTGGCGCGTGACCAGGGCGCGAAAATCCATTTTTGCTTGCTAACGATACTGAAGAAGGTCAACGCAGGCGCAGACTATCCCAAGGGTGTGATGCACAGAGACCACGAAGAAGATCCATATCTTGCTAGGAGATTCTCTTGTTTTTATTCTATCTGGTTCTTTTTATTCCTTTGAACAACAGACACATGACTATGCTATTTCACAAACTGTTTTGGAAGGTCTTTACAGTTTTAAACAAATTTATCATGTGGCATGGCAGCAAATTTCTATTTAAGAAACAAAAAATGGCTGTACTGAAGAAATAGTCACACAGTTATTTGGAGCCCTGACTTGGAATTGCTCAGGCTAGCCCGATCTTGTCAGATCTCGTAAGTTAAGCAAGGTTGACTGTAGTTAGTATTTAGATGGGAGACCACCGAGGAATTCCAAGGTTGCTATGCAGAGGAAGGCAATGGCAAACCACCTCTGTTAGTCTCTTGCCTTGAAAAGCCTATGGCAGTGGTGGCGAACCTATGGCATGGGTGCCAGAGGTGGCACTCAGAGCCCTCTCTGTGGGCACGTGTGCCATCGCCCCAGCCAGGCCCAGACCATCATTAAAGTGTTGAATTCTCTGCCAAATAATTTTAAGTAAATGAAAGCATTTGGGATTGCTTTCCTCACTTTGTTTGGATCATCTTAAGTTAATGTATGAGTTGTTTTCTCTAAAGTAAAACCTCAGTATTCAGGTTAATTGCCGTGTTGGCACTTTGCGATAAATAAGTGGGTTTTGGGTCGCAGTTTGGGCACTCAATCTCTAAAAGGTTCGCCATCACTGGCCTATGGGGTCACCATAAGTCAGGTGTAACTGTTTTTTTAAGAGCAATGCAACTCCAGGAAGATGAGGTTACAGTGAAACAGAACAGGATGGAGGAATACTTAACTTTTTCTCTACCAGATAGTTTTCTGTTCACAGTCACTCAAGCTGTTTTCCTCCTAGCTTTACATGTGCAATTCTCATGTTCTCTTAGATGAATATTTGAGTGTGTGCACACAAATATATACATAATATAGCTATATAGTTTTGGAGTGTCATTTGCTATAGTTTTTAAATTTCTAGATATAAATCTTTTTCACTAGTATCACCAGGTTCATTCCCTTTTTACAAGCTAATATCTCAAGTTTTAATTGCAATATTTTAATTCTAAGAAGTGATGACACTATAAACAGTTGCTTAGATGAATTTTCTATTTAACTTTTTTTTTTAGCATTAACATACCTTGCCTTCATCCATTGGATTGTCACTAATATGGACAATAGGTCCTGGATGAGACTTGGATGACCTGGAAAAACCAAAATATGTATTTATATTAACAGTAACAATTTTATTATAACTCATATGCTGCTGTATCACAAAGCTTTCAATTTACTAACACTGCTGCCTATGTGAAGCAAAAGCACATAAAGATTAAGGACAGGATAAGTCCAATAAGGAAATCCTGTGATGTCTAGCATTTATTGATTGACTAGTCCTTGCAACTAACTAAAGCAACAGTTACCAATGTTTCCTTAATTCTGAGCAATCCTAAAATCTACTGCAGAAGATACAGATTCTCAGTGTGTAAAGGAGACTTCAAGAGCTAAGTAGCATCATTTGAAAGTGAGACACATTCTGATCCATGCAGCAAATGACATGAACATGTTAGGGACTGACCCTGTCCAGTAACTTTTTGCACAGACCCATTACTATGTATGGTCAGAAGACATGTAAACGTGGCTCACTTTCCAATCCGTGCCCAAATTCACATTTAAATAGCTACTGTGTAAGGAAGCAACAGACTCCACTACCTCTGACTTCTAAACTAAAAGGAATGAAGGGCAGAACCATATCAAGCTTAAAGAAATGTCCCCAGTCTGAGCAGCTACATACAGAGTGGCTAAAAAGGACCTTAAAGTGCTAAGTAGCCAGCTTAGATAAAATAATGAGAATTTGGACAGAGTGCAAAAAGAAATAGAAAGTTTGAGGGAAGTAAGTACACTCAAAGCAGTCAAAAATAATATCAAGAATTCACTGTAATACCATATACTGGAAAGCCATATCCAGTTCCGATAGGATGGATAGACAGACAGCGACCTCTGGTCAGGGGTCGTTTCGTGGAAAAAGAGCTAGGGGAACTCATTAGCATACTCATTAGCATATGCCACACCCCCTGACATCACCAGAAGTGTGTCATAAGGCCACACCCCTGACATCACCGGAAGTGTGACATAAGGCCACACCCCCTGCCATCACCGGAAGTGTGTCATAAGGCCACACCCACCACTCAGTTAGTCTTAGTCTTAAAGGTTAGTCTTAAAGGTGCTATTTGTTAGTCTTAAAGGTGCTATTTGAACTCTTGGACTATTTTGCAGCAACAGACTAACACAGCTAATTCCTCTGAATCTAAACCCACCACTCAGGCTCCACCCCCAAAATCTCCAAGGTATTGCCAACTCAGAGCTGACGAGCCTATCTGATGGCACATGTGGGGGGAAACAAGCAAACCACCCATGTCAGGTAAAAAGGATAGAAGTTCAACACAATTTTATCTATTTTCAGTAACTGGTTTGTTGAGAGAAAAGC